>NC_068997.1:32632500-32645206 GCF_001194135.2 Octopus bimaculoides
ACACACACACACACACACACACACACACACATACAAGGGATTGTTGAAAAGTTTCTGGCTTTAAGGGTATCACGAAAAGCCTTGTTGGAGGCCCAACCTTCCGAGTTCTTTTAAATAGCATAGTAAAACATAGAAAAGCTGCAATAATTATGTCAATCTGAGAAGAGGAATAATGCTGAATAAAATCATCATTAACTGATCCTCCTGTATTTCCTTTTACCCAAAGACAGAAACTTTTGAGCACTCACTCGTACACACACACACACACGCACACACTCACACACAAGTAAATGGACAAACGAAAGAAAAAATGCACTCAACACATTTAGTAGGAGTCGCATGTATTATTATTTCTAAACGTTCGGGCTCAGATTACTGAATTAGGTAATCTGAGCCTGGACAAAAGGGGTTTCTGTTAAAAGCCCGCGAAACTTGCATGGAGCCGAATCAAACTGTTTTCAGTAATAACGATGAACTCTCGCGTAGCTAGACGACGTATAAGGGGTTTGCAGGTGCTTGTTGAACATTCATACAAATGATTTGTTTATAGTGTTGCACATAAGTTCACTCCCTCCATCAAATCGACATTTCCTGCACAAGTGCACGACTTGCCACATATCACGACAAAATGATCGCAGAGCAGCGTAAAGTGTATTGCTCAAGAACACAATGCAACGCCCGGTCTGGGAATCGAAACCACGATATCGGAATCCTGAGTGCAACACCCTAACCACTAAGCCATGACTTAAAATTTTGTGGCACAAGACAAGCAAATTTGGGTGAGAGAGTAAGAAGCTTGCTTCCCAACCACGTGGTTTGGGGTACAGTTCCACTGTGTGGTGCCTTGGGTAAGTATCTTCTATAGCCTCGGGCCGACTAAAGCCTTGTGAGCGGATTTCGTAGACGGAAACTGAAAGAAGCGTGTCGTATATATATATGTGTGTGTATGTGTGTGCGTGTGTGTTTGTGTTTGTGTTCATCCCCCACTACCACTTGACAACCGGTGTTGGTGCGTTTATATCCCTGTAACTTAGCGGTTCGTCAGAATGGACCGATAGAATAAGAACTAGGCTCAAAAAATAAGTCCTGTGATTGATTTCTTCAACTAAAGCCCTTCAAGGCTGTGGACCAGCATGGGCGCAGTTAAGTGACTGAAACAGGTAACAAGTAAAGATAAAAAAGATAAATAAAGAAAGTAAAAATTAGGCGGTGCTCCAGCATGGCTGCAATCCATCGACTGAAACTATTAAACGTTCAAAAGAATATAATAATGTTTGTGTGTGTGTGTGTGTGTGTGTGTGTGTACATGACTACGGTTTTGTGATCCACCACACATTCAGTTTTATTTCTTCAGAACACTCAGGAAATTTTGCTTAGATTCGTTTTTTATAAACGAATTTCAAAATATGATTTTGCAGAAATCCGTTTTTGCGAGCATTCATAAGCTGTATGTGAATAAAATTTTGAATAAAATTTTATTGAGAATGAGTCTTGGATCATTCTCTCCCCACCTGACTCTATTTCCATTAAATGAATTAAAATCTTCAAAATATGAGGCACCTAACTAGATTGTTCCTTCATTATCGGTCGAAATTGCTGATGTTGAGAGTAACATTAATGCAGATTTTTGACTAAAATGGATGTCAGTCTCGAGGCATAAGCATTTTTCAAATATAATTGAATTTAGTGACTTCAAGAGCAATGAAAACAATGCAATCAAAATACCCAAATGCAAGGGCAGCTGCTGACTTGCTTACATTTCTAAGTTTCGATATGTTTCCTAAACTGTGTTTAGTCAAATTAGAGCACAATTACATATACAAAACTGATTTAACTTTCATGAACGCAGTCGCCTAATACTTAAACAGAAGTATTCACCGTAATGTTCATGTTATTTTTAACGGCTCTAAGGCTACTAGATCTCATTAAAAGTGTAGAATTTTTCAATGAAAACATATTATTATTATTATTAATATTTTCTACACTGGACACAAGGCCCGAAATTTGGGGGAAGGGTGCCAGTCGATTAGATCGGCCCCAGTGCGCAACTGGTACTTAATTTATCGACCCCGAAAAGATGAAAGGCAAAGTCGACCTCGGCGGAATTTGAGCCCAGAACTTAAAGACAGACGAAATACCGCTTAGCATTTCACCCGGCGTGCTAACGTTTCTGCCAGCTCGCATTATTATTATTATTGAGTGAGAGAGCAGTGCATGCCATCAAAGTGACACTGGGGTAAAATATACGAAGCCCAATATACCCATCATGACTACCCGTCTGATAAGGGTACACCAGGCACATGCATCACAACCATATGTGTGCGACATGGTGATCTCACATCAAGATAAACAGCGTATGACCTCGCAGGTGGGGCCCAGTTAGAATTTTCTTCAGGTCGGGTAGCCCATCCCGCTCAAAAAGACCCTGAATAAGGTTTGTTTAAGGATGTAGAACAAAACACCCATGTTTCCAAAGGTGAATTATTCAAACCTCAAAGAATTCCTCTCAACACATGGCTATGATGCTCCCCCACTACTTCTGCTCATGATCAGAGATGCACATATCGTCAGCCACCGAGGGACATGCTCAACTGGTTAAGGTGGTCAAGCAATTGACAAGCAAATCTGTAGACCATCTTTTATACCAAGACAAAACCATGTACATGATAACACTGTCAATCAATTAAGATCAGAAGCAATGAGAGCCACTGCCTGGTACTGCATCCGGGCATTTATTATTATTATTATTATTATTGTTGTTGCTGTTGTTGTTGTTGTTGTTGTTGTTGTTGTATACGAAAGAAATTGTTGTATACAGTGCTAAGGTGCACTTCAACTAAGGGGAGGTGGAAAGCCATCAGTTGTACTGTTGGTGGATTTCAGAAAGCATGGAAGTTTTGAAGGCTGTAGTGTCTTGACAGCAAACGACTGATGCGGGTAGTTTATCGCATGCTTCAGTAATTCTGAGCATGGAACAATGTTTCCGAAAGTCGTGAGTGCTGTGTTGTTTTTTGATTCTGTAAGCATCTCCACGAGTGTTTGACATATGGAATTGAAAAAGAAAGTGGATAATCTTGTGGGTTTTTACTGTACGATTTTAGAATTCATCTCCACTGTTTTAAGGTAACCTACCTGATCTTAGTTTCCTATCAATTGTTGGTTCTTTATGTTTTCTAATTAATTAATTGAATGTAGTATACCAAGTGAATAATTTTATACTTATAAAAAATCAAATTGTCGACAAACGAGTTTTGCGTGGAAGTTGCAGTCGCAAAATATTCAGTTTCTGGTCAGATAGAATTAAGCAAGAAATAAGAACTGGTATTTTATTAGTTTATCTTTTATCTTTTACCTTTTATTTATTTCAGTTATCAAGCTGTGGCCACGCTGGGGCAACGCCTTTAAGTGTTTTTTTTAGTCGAATGTCTCGAACCCAGTACTTTTCTAAGCCTGGTACTTATTCTATTGATCTACTGCTAAGTCACAGGAACGCAAACACACTAGCACCTGCGCTTTATTTATTTATTTATTGAGAGACAGACAGAGAAAGACAGAGAGCGAAACAGAGAGACGGAAAGCTTATTGGGAGATTACGCTTCTGTTGATGCTCTGTACATTCACAAACTTAACAGACACTCGGAATTAATATGATTCTGTAGACAGAAGTTTAAGAACACTGAAACATTTCAAACCAATTATATTTCCAACATGTTAATACTTACCCAGCCTTGCATACTCTGCTACAAACTAGTACATATCAACTAATCTTACTTCTAATTTTTATACAACCTTTATATCTATCATAACGTTCAATTTACCAAACAATAACTGTTATTTTAATAAATATATATTTGACCAATGCCAAAGCCTAGAATATATTTTACAATATCCGTAGAATAAAGAAATTAAATTCAACGGTTAAAAACAATGGATTCAACCATTAACCTATCAAAAGATCAAATTATGTTTATTAACTTCTATTTTATTCTAGTTCATAATCTTCGATCACTTCTAACGCCATATTAATATTAACAGGTTACAGGTTTACATTTCCATCAAATATTCGAGTGTATACAAACATAAATTCTATAACAAATATTTGAGTGCATTTTTTATATAAAGTTTGTATCATTTACTGCTATGTGATTTATATAATAAGTTTTATTGTACTTTTTATCATATTTGATTATTTTGTATTAGGATTTTGTATTACAATTTGTCTCAACATGTAACAACATTGTTCCTTATAATAGCATACACATTGCACACAATTATACACATTTCTGAAATGGTATAATAAATAATACAAGTGATAAGCTGTGAATATCCATACATTTAATCGCTCCAAATGCTGGCACGAGGTCAACAGTCTTAGAAGGAGGAGGAGGGAACGGCTTGTCGATTATATAGACCCCAGTACTTGACTGATACTTTATCTTTTTATTGACCTCAAAAAGACGAAAGGCAAAGATTATTTTGGCTAGATTTTAACTCAGATCGTAAAAAAACCCAGATGAAATACCGTTAAGCATTTTGTATCTATATATATTCTTTTGTTCTTTTACATGTTTCAACCCTAAGGCCGTGGTCATGCCGGGGCCATATATATGTGTGTGTGTGTGTGTGTGTATGTGTGTGTGTGTGTGTGTGTGTGTGTGTGTGTGTGTGTGTGTGTGTGTGTGTGTGTGTGTGTGTGTGTGTGTGTGTGTGTGTGTGTGTGTGTGTGTGTGTGTGTGTGTGTAACTATTTTGACTTTGGGTATATGTCTATTAGTTTGTCGATTAAAGCATATTCACCGTTTGGTCTACCTGATGTCATCCACAGTAACAATATAATTTTCCCTGTACCAACGTACAACTAGCCAGAGCAATATGCCAAGAGGATCTCAGCATATCTAGTGAGATATTTTTCTACACCAAGAAGCAGGAGTGATACAGTGTGCACTGATTAAAGCAACACAACCAGGATGCACAATATCCTATGGTACGAATGCAGGATATGTCGAAACGATCGTCGTGCTGAATTCATACTAAATCTATCTTCTGCTTCCTTTATCAACTATATATATATATATCTATATCTATATATATATATACATAAATATACAAACATACATACATATATGCATACATATATATGTATGTATGTATGTATGTATTCGGCATACTCCTTTCAGTTTCCATCTACCAAATCCATTCACAGAACCATGTGCTTGGGAAGCAAACGTCTTACTACACAGCCACGTATACTATTGACATATTTAAATGTCTTTCCATATTTATGGCAATATTTTAACCTAAGACTAGTCCTACTATTTAATAACTTTAATTTTGAAGTAATTATGTAATACATTTCCTCTAGGAAAGAATCACATTTAAAATTACCAGAATTGTACGATGGCATGTAACTAGTAATGAACCACTTTGTATTGTAGTTATTATTCCTGTCTTTCAAATCCTAAATGTATTGCTAAGATTCATAGAATTGTATTTTGTTCTAAACTTAAATAAAGAATGGTTATGTAATCTCGGTGTCCAAATTGTATTTATCATACACAAGGAATTGCCTTGAATCTTAATTCCATTTGAATTTATTAATATCTGATTGTTTGATGTCGTATAATGTATGTATATATATGTGTGTGTGTGTATGTTTGTGTCTGTGTTTGTCCCCCAACATCGCTTGACAACCGATGCTGGTGTGTTTACGTCCCCGTAACCTAGCGGTTCGGCAAAAGAGATCGATAGAATAAGTACTAGGCTTCCAAAGAATAAGTCCTAGGGTCGATTTGCTCAACTAAAAGGCGGTGCTCCAGCATGGCCGCAGTCAAATGACTGAAACAAGTAAAATGAGTAAAAAGTATATATATAGAATGTTGAAAATTGACGCATGGGTTGATATGTATAAGGAAAATAAGACAAGGTAGAAAATGCTGAAGTAATTTTATCATGAAATACATTTTGTAATGGCTAGTACCGGTTTCTGTCTTTTCGACTTTTTCAACTAAGAGTAAAACGAAGGTGGATTTTGATTAAGAAGAGAAACAATTAAATTGAAGAAAAAATTAAATGAAATGTTTTGTAAATATTGAAGACTATATATACAAACACACATACATACATTTATAAACAGAGGCACACATGTATCTGTAACACAAAACGCGTGGTATGACAATAGCTTCTGTATAGATTTCACTCGATTACTGTCTCATTTGTAATCTAATTAGCATTAAAACGGATTTCGATTTCTCTTACGAAATATCTCGCAGTTATCCACGATTAAACTACTAAGTTATTGCCCATTTGTTCAGAAAAATGTTATTTGCTTAGTATGACAAGAAACCTTGTATTAATTTTGAAAAAAAAAAAAAAACTAATCATAGTTTGCAAGGTCTAATATAAACTATACTGCAAAAAAATGGGGCTCTTAATTATATGCATACACTCACGAACGCACACATTTATACATACATACTTACAGGTATCTAGCTAGCTAAATAGATAGATAGATAAATAGATAGATAGATCGATAGATATCTTTTTATTATAGCCACACAGGGCTAAATACAGAAAATGGACAAATTACAATGTAGAGCTTTTCTTTGGGGGGAAAGGGGGGATAATTTCGATCAAAAGGGATCACGGAAAAAAAAAAGGTGGGGATTTCGATGAAAAGGGATCGCGGGGAAAAAAAGGGGGGTGGCGATCAATAGGGATCGTGTATCACAGTCAATGTAAAAAAAACGGGGAACAGATTAGGTTTATCCGTTACCAAGCCACTGGCCAATACAAAGATCGGCAAAGAACGGGCGCTCTGAGAAAAAGAACAGTACAGATGGATCAGCGAATTCATAGGATCTCTAAAGGTAACCGAATGCTAGCAGCAGTGGACATTTGCAAGCAATTATCTGATGAAACTGACAACAGTTTTACACCACAGACTATCAGAAACTACCTAAGAGAATTTGGACTGTTCGGCCGGATCGCTCGAAAGAAGCCGATAATTTCTGAGATGAACCAGCAGAAGCAGATCAAGTTTGCTAAAAGCCATATTGAATGGACAGTTGAAGATTGGTCAATAGTTCTTTAGAGCGACGAATCCCGCTTCTGCATCTTTGGATCAAACGGAAAGACTTGTCAGACTCCGTCTATCCTAAATGTGTCAAGAAAACGACAGACTGAACACTGTAGGCTATCTGCAATTAGAAAATGAAAATATGCTAACATATTTAAATAATCAGATGCCACCAGGATTTATTTTCCAAAAGGACAATTGCCCCGTCCATAAGGCGAGAAAAGTTTTGCAATATTTTGAGCACAATAATATGGTGGTTATTAAGTGGCCTCCGCAGAGCCCGGTTTTGAATCCGATACAAAATTTATGGAACAATTTTTTTAAAAGAGTACATGCTAAAAAAAAAACCCAACAAATTCATCCCAATTATATAATTTTATTGAAGAAATATGGCAGAACATTCCAAGTGATTTTTGTGCTCATTTGTCGAACGCCATGACCCCACCGTGGTAAGGCCATAATTGAAAATAATGGCTATGGAACTAGATACTAATGATAAATTCTTGTTCGTTGACCATTTGTGCGGTAAATTTTCAATTTAAACAGAATAACGTTGGTACGGTCTTAAACTTATTCCGCCGACTATTTTTTAATCATTTGAATTAATTACGCATTAAAATTATTCAAATTGTAGAAAGATATATAAAACCTAAATCATTCGAAAGAGAAAAAAATTCTACATGAGCTGTAAAAAGTAAAATAATTTTATACAGTTTTGTTAAAAATATATTAATGAAGGAAAGAACTGTCAACATCGTCTTAAACTTATTTTGGTTAGTGTATTTTCACATAGTTATGTACTACTGCACGCATCTCTCTTTTCCCCTCTGTCTCTCTCTTGCAAATACATCGAAGCAGTAAAGAAACGTATCAACACACAATGTAACTGCAGGTGCATACACCTATACATATATGAACAAACCAACTCAACCGCATATTTACAAAACCACGAATTGTCTTAACTTGAAAAAGTCTTGTCACTTTGTTGGCAACCACCTTCAACTGCAGTAACATATGTATACACACACACGCACTCGTATATATAAAGATATACACATATATATAAATTGATATCAACAGCTACGCGTACTATATATATATATATATATATATATATCTATAGACACAGAGGCATACAGATATATGCATGCATACAGGCATTCCGTATATACATTTGTGTGTGTGTGTGTGTGTGTGTGTGTGTGTGTGTACGTGTGTGTGTGTGCGCATATGAGTGTATGTGTGTGTGTGTGTGTATGTGTGTGTGCGTGTGTGTGTATTAAAGTAAGACTGTTAAATGCGTGTATGTATGAGTTTATCTCAAGCATGTAGGTGTGGTTAAAGTTTAAATGGCTCTAAAATTATTCCTGACCACTTTCTGTTCCTTCTTTCTCCTATTCTTTTTCCACTTTCTGACCATCCTAACACTTCCTTCTCCTCTTCCCACCACTCTTGTCTCACTGTCCACGCATTTGTCCAAATTACTTTCTTTTATAGTGGTGACCTCTTCACCTTCAGTTTAGCACCATGCCAGCTGCCCACGCTCATTGTTGTCCAGTAGACGGGCGCTCTGGTCAATTGAAAGCCGGGTCTTGACCCAAGCACAAGCTTGTCTGACCATCTACTCACCAAGATTACTATACTACCATCGCTCACCTCCGCCACCTTCCCCACTATCAATACAATCCCCATCCCTCCAATCACCATCTCCACCTGCTTATTACCGTTACTATCACCATCCGCCTACAATGACCACCACCACCACCACCACCACCACCACTCTTCCATCCATCTACCTCTAACTCTTCTCATTGTTTCTTTAAACGAGTTTTGTAGCTTTCTTTGTTCGTAAAGTCCTTCCCATCCTCTTACTACCACTTCTCTGCAACTACATCACTGTTACTACTAACTTTTATGGTCGTCTCCATCAGCATTTCACACAACCAGCAGCGACACTAATCCTTGCCTTCACCACACACATGCCATCTGCATCCACATCATCATCATTGTTGTCATCATCATCATCGTCGTCGTCGTCATCATCAAAACATCGCCATAACCACACCATCACTACCGTCATCATTGTCATCGTCATCGTCAACACCACCACTGGTCATAGGCTCGAGAACAGAGTGTGCATAAGGTGCAAGTACCCCATACACTTTTTGGGGTGTGGGGGGGGGGACAATGAAAATGACTTGAACAACCTGGGCTGGGCCTGGGTTTGCATTCCTTGAGCAAATCTCGTTACCACCATCATCATCGCCGTTTCATCATTAAATCATCAGCATTACTACCAACGATCCCACCGCACCATAATATAGCCAGCATCGCTATCCTCCTCCTCCTCCTCCTCCTCCTCCTCGTCATCATCATCATCATCATCATCATCATCATCATCCTCCTCCACCTCCTCATCATCCTCATCATCATTATCAACATGACTATCTCATGTCATCGCCTTTGAACGTTATCACTAGCAATACCCTCAACAACAATAACAACAGCAAAAAGATCACCATCCACACGCGTCCCCTCCTAAATTCGAAACTGTTCAACGTCAGCGCCATCATGTCACTATCAATAATAACGGTAATGTGACTAAACAAAGCCTCCTGAAACTCCAGCCGAAGACGTTATGATCCTCCATTACCACCAGTCGTGACAAGAGCGTGAGAAAAGAAAAGGGAATCTTTACCAATAGACCCACTAGAAACAGTAACCAAATCCCTCTCAAATCATACCGTCTTGAATGAGGAAACAATTACACTGCATAATACGATCATAGATACCTCTAAACTGACGGCGTAAAATGTATACTAACAACAACAACAACAACAACAACAACAACAACAACAACAACAACAACAACAACAACAACAGCAGCAGCAGCAGCAGCAGCAGCATCACTATTAACAACGGCAGCAGTGAACCAACGAAGGAGTAAAATATAACAGCCAAACCGAACAACACTCTTAAAGAAAAAAAACAAAACACGTTAGCTTTTAAAAGCAAAGACGCCACGGATGGAACGCCATTAATCAAAGGTTTGTCCGACAACAATTTCACCAACTCGAACATTATTAAACTACCTTACGCACAGAAACCTCATTAAACAGGGAAGTATTTGATATACCTGTATTTTTCTATGTTGTTCAAATACATGCTACTGGCCACTCTGAAATGCAAATGACCTGAGCGATAAATGTCCTCTACTCTTTTTTTTTTATGTATAAACCTGTCCCTTGGCTACAAGAGATAGAGTCGAACATCTGTCGTGCCGATGATGGTTATTTAACCAAAAGCACGAGCCCACGATTTCCCCTTATCTCCAGATGATGAGGATGATGATGATGATGATGACGATTATAATGATAATGATGATGTTAACGATGATGATGGTAAATTTTTCCTTAATGGCACGTCAACTTTGAAGAATTCTCGAATTTTAAGATTATCTCCCCTTCACTGGTCTTAATTGCCAGTCGGTAATTATGATACATTTTCTCTAGAGACAGAGATGATCTTAGTGAATAAAGGATTTATGCTGTATGGTATTTGCGATACCTATATTTGTTTTCTATGTTGTTCGATATACAACTTTGCCGGTTATATGGCACGCTGCACCCCAGTGATGTACCCACGCTGCACCCCAGTGCATACAGACGGTTTCGGTTGAAGATTTTTCATGGACAGGTAATTCCAAAATGAGCGTTATCGTGATTTACTGATTTCAACAAATCATTATATTTAAATGACTAACTCTAGCTAAAAAAGACGAATGTGACTGCGCTGAAATTTTAATTGCATTCAATTAATTAAAAATAGGTTGTAGTAGAGTATCTGATCTTCAGCAGAGGCCGAAATGTGAGTGGTGCACTCGCTGGCCGCTGCTAAGACGAATTTTCCACACTGATAGTTGTTTTTAACAGAAGTCTATAAGAGGTGATATCTCAGAACAAACACTGCTGTAACAGGCCTATCGACAGTGCATATGCATTAAATGAGTGTAGGACAAAAGTCTCTTAGAACAAAAAACCTCACGGACATAATTAAAGTGTGGAAGTGGACAAAAGCCCCAAGGTTATATTTTTCAGTTATTTTTTTGTTTTTCTCACCTTTTTTTTGTTTCAGTTATTAGATTGCGGCATGATGTGGCACCGCCTTGAAGAATTTTTAGTCGACTGCATCGATCAGCACTTTAAAATTTAGATTTAAAGTCTTTTGTTTTCTTCTCTCAGCACTTACAGATTAATAAGAATGAGCTGACCTTTTGAACTTTCTTCGGCCGTTGAAGGTCTAACAGAATTATGGCACCGAAGGCTAGTCGCTCAAACGTACTTCTTATCGTTTCTCTCTATCTACACATTTCTTGAAGTAAATGTTTTACTTTTAGTTAGAATTCAGACAATATGTACATTGAGTCGTAAAGTGTCTTGTGTTCTGTTATTGCATTCTACTTATTTATTTTCGAGTGAATATATTTTGTTCACTTAAAAATTGGAATTTTGGAAAATAAAAGTGGGTTTTTTTTAACAACCGCGATTTCCGTTTTTTGTTTAAGTGAAATTATTTTTTTTTAAATCTTAAAGATTTGGCTGTTATTTCTAGCATGTGGGGAGACCTTTTAGGCTTAACTTCATTTACTGGTTGAAAATTATCTAAAAAACATTCTGGGGTCCATACATTCGACTAAAAATTCCTCAAGGTGGTACCCCAGCATGGCCACAGCTTAATGATTGCAACCACTAAAAAGAAAAAAAAACGATAAAAATAACCGAAAAATATAACCGTGGGGCTTTTGTCCGTGGGGCTTTTAGCCTAGGGGGCTTTTGTCCTAGGAGGCTTTTGTTCGGGTCCCACATTAAGTATATAGAGATGAGCACACACACACGCGCACACACATACACATTTCTCAGTCCTTTCTGTCGAAGAGCGTAGGATCGAAACGTCAAAGACTTTCCCATTTTTCCTGAGCGTCAAACTAGTACATCTTGCTTGTTGTTTCCTCACCTGTCGCTATCTTTTTTTTTTGTATATTTGAACCTTATATCTATTTGTCTATCTATCTATCTATCTATTTATCTATCTATCTATCTATCTATCTATCTATCTATTTATCTATCTATCTATCTATCTATCTATCTATTTATCTATCTATCTATCTATCTATCTATCTATCTATCTCTTTCTCTGGTACCAGAAAAGAAATTTTAACTTCTATTTCTAAATTCGGTGCGTAGTGAAGCAATTGGCTGACCCTAATTATAATTATGTTTATAATTATAGAATATTTGTGTATGTGTGTATATATATAATAAAACTTCGTAATTCGTCTGCATCCTTTCAAAAAAATATGTTAAGCTCATAAGCCCTGATGAGATTCTGCCCCATATAGTTGAAAATGATGACTAATTCTTAGCATAAGAATCTACCCAAATGCTTAGAATTACTAATTACCTAGGGGCATGAATCGAAACATATATGTAGATTTTGGGCATCTGCCGTTTCTTTTAGAGCTTTATAATTTATAATTTATTTGTATTGTTTTTATTAAAAACTTTCAACCTCTTTATATCATACAAATAAATTATCTACATCCATAATTCTCTTCCTTCCTTCCATCATATAT
>NC_068997.1:32645334-32646899 GCF_001194135.2 Octopus bimaculoides
ATATATATATATATACACATATATTCGTGTGGCATTCAATGAAACATAATTGTAACGCTTGGGGTGGATTGTAGAGCCCAATTATTGATAAATCATTAGTTCTATTACACCCACTCACTGATTCACAATAGCCATTGGAGAATGAGACATTTGTATATGCACGAAATAAGTCGTGTAGGAAAATAACATATCCATTTCTTCTCCCAGTGCGGTCTGTGCGAACGGTGGTGCAATTCCTCCCTTTTGATTCAGTTTCCAAGTGAGACTTGTTGAGGTGAGTTTCATTAAGAATAAAGAAACAAACGTGATGAGGGTAGTCGGTAACCAATCTTGAATGAACTGAACCTTCCATATTTTGAGTTGAAGGATGGACAGCAAAAATGCTGAGACTGGAGTAGTAAGCTTATGACTTATGGCAGCGAGGAGGGTAGTTTCTGCACTAGAGTAGTGACAAGGTTGTTGCTGTGTGGTATATCTGGTACTTTTCTGAATCTCTTTTGCTAGTTTCCGCGTGAATAAAAAATAATTTACCTGGCTAGAGAGAATTTGGTGGCTGAAGTTGTGGTTTCACTAACAGTTTTATCGATTGCTTGATTTGTCAGTGTTCCTACCGAATGTTCTCTAGTTTCCCGAGTTGGTGGATTTTGCTTTTGTTTTTCGCTCTCGCTGTGTGCTTTCTTGTTACCTAAGTTGTGGAAAAAGTACTACTGCAACGGGGTGTGTCTTTTATGGAAATTTGGGGGATAGCTGGAAGTGTTCTTTCTTATAGTAGGTCGAGTCCTGGGGAGATGCGTGGACATACAATCTTGCGGTAGACATAATCCTCAGTGTTAGGAATAGCGGCGTTGGTGGTGTTGTAGCAAGGGTGCTATGGTTGGCGTTACTTTTAGTAACTGAGCCTCTTGTCCTTGGTAGATGAGTGAAATTGCAGTCACGGTTTGTGCATAGCCTCCTGCATACAGAATGGCAGCATAGTTTCGAATTTCATTGTAGCTGTGTAGGTGTTTTAAGGGGCAGTGGATTGGGAATAGTTTCAGGTTTAGATTTGTTTGGCTCTGATGATATTGAGACAATGACGGTTGGAGAGAGGATGGAGAATGGCAGAGTTTGGTAGTAGTAGTAGTAGTAGCAGTAGTGGAGGTAGTTGAGTTTGGTAGTGTTTGGAAATTCTGACGTTTAGCTAGTGGTGATGGGTGAGGGAGGGAGGAGTAGTTGAGATTGGTCAAAGGCAGAGGTAAAAAGAAGTGGTTGAGGCTGATTACTAAAAGAGGTAATAGCAGTGAAAAAAGAAAAAGAAGAAAAAGAAGAAGAAGAAGAAGAAGAAGAAGAAGAAGTAGTAGTAGTAGTAGTAGTAGTAGTAGTAGTAGTAGTAGTAGTAGTAGTAGTGGTGGTGGTGGTAGCAGCAGTGGGAGTAGCAAATGGGAACAGTAATGACGATGTCGATTATGATAGTGGTGAGTTTTTGTGTTGTATAGTGATTGATGGTGGCCTAAGCCACCATACTTCGTTGTTGCAGTCCTCGTTGCGGCCATTGTTGCTGCTGTGTTTATTATTGTAATTGTTGC
>NC_068997.1:32647036-32654384 GCF_001194135.2 Octopus bimaculoides
TATATATATATATATATATATATATATATATATATATATATAAGCGGAGAGTGAGAAAGAGAGATAGACAGACAGACAGACAGACAAAGACAGACAGACAAACACAGAGAGAGAGAAATATCTAGATGCAGAATGATCGAAATGCGTACCGACTCCCTCCTCTCACTTCATGTTTATTTTGTTTTAATAAATTGTGCTACGTCATCAGAATATTAACCAATAGGAAGGCAGTAATGTCCACGTATTTCGGTGCGTTTGTCAAGACGTCCAATCCACCCATCCTCCTTATGTTTCTAATCCGCCTTTACCTTCTTTCACACTGATGGTTTATTCATTAACATTCCAATCAGTTGAGATCTATGCCAACTGAGAGAGGTTGAGCAACTGATATTGAGATCATTTGTTTAATACATCCGTCAAAAATATCAATTATTAAGTCCTTATCTTCCCCAATCGTCCCATTACCATTCTCTCTCTTTCCCCCTCCCTTCTCTCTTCTCTCTCTCTCTCTCTCTCTCTCTCTCTCTCTTCCTCCCTCTTCTCTATCGGTTTTCCTGTTTCTCTCTTTCTGTATAATTTCCAGTTTCTTCTCCCTCTCACTCCCTGTTCTTTCACTCAATATTTGCTACCAAGTTTTCTGCATATATTTTCTAATACCCACTCTTTCTCTCCGTCTGTCTGTCTGTCTCTCTCTCTCTCTCACTCTCTCTCTCTCCCTCTCTCTCTCACTCTATCTATCTATCTGTCTCTCTCTCCCTTCTCTCTCTATTACACAACTTTTCATTTCCGTTTCACTCATGCTCATTTTCAGTCTCTATCGCTTTCATTTTACTGTTGCCCTTCGTCAACCTTTCCTTGTATTACGTGCATGTATATAGTTTCTTTTCTCTTTTTCTTTTTCCCTTCTCTTTTTTCTTTTCCTCTCATTTTTATTCTTTTCTCTTTTGCTCATTTTAATTTTCTCCCATATTATTTTCTCATTTATTTATAACCACTTTCTTTTTTTCCCAACACATTTCTTTCTGTCTTTTCCTCTCTTTTTCTCTGTCAGTCTCACCCTTGACTGGATAAGAAAATAGCCACTTGGACATTAAGTCTCAACAGAGGAATTACTCTCTGATTAAATATGTCTTGGCCGCCATTCACAATATGTTGATGTGAGTATATTAAACCATCCGAATATTAAATAGCCAAAATGTATTCACATACGCAGTAAAAAAGGAACGATATTCATCGATAAATGTGGGACACAACATCCTACGCCGATGGTGTTTGTGACGTTTGGAGAGGCTGAGCCACTAACAGCGAAGAACCTGTCATCGTTGTCACTCCGCCTTACCAAGATGTCAGGTGATGCCCGTGGGGGTGCGTGGCTGTTCCAGCCCCCTGCCCGTGGTAATGCCACGAGCGTGTTGGCTTACTTCAGTAGCTTCCGTTGAACCTTGTGGTGTGCGACCAATTGATGCATTGGTGTTGAATTAGTTTGTCTTTCTTTCTTCGTCTTTCTTCTTATTTTTTCTTTCTTCGTTCATGTTTGTGCTGTCACCGGATTTTGGATTTGTATTATAGATGTAAGATATATACATACGTGTTATATATGTAATTCTTAAATTATCTAAATGTTCAATAAATAAACTATGGACATCATAATAAATTGAACTGGTCAACAAAATTCGAACGTTTTGCTTTCTCATGAACTAAAGAAAGTGAATTTTATAGTATTTTTAATGCAGATTTCGAATTTTTAGAATTTTTCTGTCAGGCATGGTTTTTATGTAACAGAGTAATTAAATTATACTCTAAATATACCATATTAATGCGGAAATAAGGTTGACAATTATTATTGGTCAGCAGAATTAATGAAAAATTCTGTCCCACAAACAAAAGTAGGTGAACTTAATAGCATTTTATCTGTAGAATTCAAGTGTATTTTCAGATTTTTTTCTATAAGTCATAGTTTTTCTGTGATAGCATGTGTAAATTGTAAGACAATTGCATTTCATGAATTAAAAAATCAGGCTGATATTAGAAGGAAACTTACCGTTGAAACGTAGAGGTTTATGATTTTCGATTGTATTTAACTTCTGGAACATCTCTTGTAAGTGACCAACAATAATCAGCCAACATAGAAGAGCTTCACTTTCCTTGGTACCGGGTTTCCATGTTCAGAATGTCCCGGTGAAACCTCTCGCTGTGCTCGTCACTGATAGCTCCAAGATTTGCAGCGAAAAAATCCAAATGAGAGTTCAAGAAGTGGATTTTTAGGCTCATATTGCATCCCAAGGCCTTGTATGATGTCTATAGCTCTTTCACAATGTAAGAATAAATCTCTGCTCTGTGATTCCCCCAAAACTCTCTGCAAACTTCCTTAAATGACAGCTATGCATCTTTTTCAACATCATTGAGCTATCGTCATCAAACTTCTAGTCTCTCATCAGCTCCCTAATCTGTGGCCCAACAAAAATGCCTTCCTTGAATTTTGCGTCACTTACTCTTGGAAATTTAGTTTTCAAATACGTGAATCCCTTGACAGTTGTCTCCTTAACTTTGATGAAAGTCTTCATCAACCCTAGCTTAATATGCAAAGGAGGTAGATAAATTTTTTCAGAATCAACAAGGGGAGGATTGATGACATTCTTCTGTCCAGGAGTCAGAGATCGTTTTGGCTACACATTCTTTTCATAATGAACTTTCTTATCCCGACTGTTCCACTCACAAAGAAAGCAACAAAACTTGGTGTAACCCAGCTGCGTTCCAAGTACAAGTGCCGCAATCTTTAGGTCACCACAAATGTTTCACTTATGTCCCTCATACTTAATTTTTGCAACAGATGCCTCATACTCTCATATGTTTCCTTCACGTTAGCTGCATGGGCCAGAAGACCAGAAGGAAACTTATTTCCATTGTTGAGTAGAACTGCTTTCAAGCTTACTTTTGACGAGTCAATAAACAAACGTCACTCATTCGTACTATATTTGTGGTTACGTTCCTCCATAACAGAATATACATCATTACAAAGCACCAAACCATCCTCAGGTGAGGAAAAATTTACAAAATCACAATGCCGTGCACGATAAAAACTAACTTTGGTCTCTTCCTGGAGAAGATTCCAGCCCTTTAACCTGGAACCAAGAAGTTTAGCTTGCTTTTTTGACAAGTTTAAATCCTGCACAAGATCATTCAGATCTCCCTGACTCAACAAATGTGGTTCACTTGAAGAACAGTTAGGCTCAAAGTCCATGTCTTCTGTTTCTTTCTCTACATCTTCATCACTTGACTCGTCGTCATTGTCATTTGTTTTGGAGGGTTGACTATGAAGTATTGGTCTCATAGCAGATTGTAGATTAGGATATTGTACAGTTTGCTTGGATTTTGATGGATACCTTAATTGGATACCTTGTATATTCGTCATGCAGACGTAGCAATCTGAAGTGTGATCTTTGGGCTCTCTCCAAATCATAGAGATGGCAAAAGGCATATGGCGTGAACCTTTGACCCATGCAGTGAGAAGTCTGACACAGGTTACACAACACACATGAGGGGCCCATATTTTATTCTGGTCACCCACTTTGCAGTCAAAATAATGTTCATAGCACTTTTAAATCAATGGTGCGAAACACCGTCTTTGTAACTTGAATGTTAAGTCACCTCAAATATAGCAGAAGTTGTTTACGATGTTTATACAGTTTTTCCTTTTTTTTTTTTTTTGCTTTATGAAGGTGAATGGAATGTGCGCACATTTCTAGATGATAATTTCAGCAAGAGGCCAGAAAGGCGTACTGCACTTATTGCATGTAAGCTTAATATTCTCTTCATATAGTTGCGCTTCCTGAAAATCTCCCTAGTGTGGGTCAAATAAATGAAACTACTTATGGATATACTATCTTTTGGAGAGGCCTACCTGAGGGTCAGCGCAGAGAATCTGGTGTTGGGTTTGCTCTCAAGAATTCATTAGTATCCTTTATTGCAGAATTTGCAAGTGGTGTACCTGAAAGAACCATAATGCCATATAAAATTAACAAAAAATAGGTTTCTTACCGTTGTCAGTATTTATAGACCAACAATGTCTCATTCTGATGAAACTGTAGGAAAGTTTTATGATGATCTAGTTTAATTATTGAGAAAAATACCATTTTTTGACAAGCTGGTCTTATTGGGAAATTTCAACGTAAGAGTTGGAAATGACTACATTTCATGTTTTAAGCCGACATGGGATTGGAAAATGTAATAAAAATGGAGTAGCTCTTTCGACGTTTTGTACTGAGAATAATCTGGTTGTTACCAACACTCTGTTTAAGCAGAAAAATAAATATAAAACCACTTGGATGCACCCAAGATATAAGGACTGGCATCTCATAGATTTTATTTTGACCAGAAAGCGTGATACGAAAGATGTTTCTAGTGTTCGGGCCATGAGAGAAACAGAGAGCTGGACTGACCATTGTCTAGTGCGTGGAAAAATAAATTTTTCGAAAATGCCTAAAAGTTGACAGTCTGGTCCTAAGGTACCCAAAAAGTTAAATGTTGCAAACTTCAAATTACCAAGCAACTTACAAAGATTTCACGATGCTAAAGAAAGTATCAATCTTGACCCAAACAATCTATGGGAAGATTTCAAAACAAAAGTATTTCAGGCTGCAAGTTCTTCAGTGGAATTTAAATCGCAGTAACTGATTTTCAAATAAATCAGCAGAAATTCATGATCTACTTTTAGAAAAACAAAACTTAGGCAATACACATCTTTCTCAGTCCTTGAACCCCAACTCAAACGAAGCTTACAGAATGCTGAAAGGTAAATTGCAGACTGCTCTAAGGAAAATTAAACAAGAATGGTAGACTGGCAGAACAAAAGGGTCACAAGAAGCAGCTGATAGAAATGATGTCAAGGGTTTGTACCCCTATGTTAAGGAGGTATATGGTCCAATATCTTCTTCAATAGTTCTAGTGAGAACAGCAAATGGACATTTGCTTCTGACTGACACCGCTTCTATTCATAAGCGCTGGGTAGAACATTTTTTTGCACTTTTGAATAGATCATCATCCACTTTTGAATAGATCATCATCCACTTTTGAATAGACCATCATCCTAGCATGATAGGAAAAATCGAACACATAGAGGAGATGCCATTTGAACCAACTCTAAATGACATTTACTTAGCAGTGAATAAGCTGAATAACAATAAGTCTCCAGGGTCTGATGGAATCTGTACAGAGGTCTTGAAATATGGAGATGACAAAATGTTTGAACTCTTAAATATATTAATTTGTCACTGTTGGAGAACTGAGGAAGTGTCTCAAGACTGGATTGATGCCATTGTAGTCTCCTTGTTTAAATTGGGGCCAAAGGAACTGTGGTAATTTCCGTGGGATTTCGCTTTTGGCTGTAGTTGGAAAGGTACTTGCCCGAATTCTGTTAGAACGTTTAAATACCTTCATAGTTCCAAATATAGTGTTTGAGTCTCAATGTGGTTTTCGCTCCTCCAGGAGCACTGTTGATTGTATCTTTAGTATCAGACAATTTCAGGAAAAGTTCATTGAACAGAATCTTGCCCTACACCATTTCTTTGTTGATTAAAGCACGGCATTCAGTATTGTTAGTCGAAATGTTCTGTGGCTAATTCTAAGGAAAATAGGTTGCTTGGAAAAATTTGTGAACATGGTCAGAGCTTTGCATCAAGATATGAAGGCTAGAGTTAATTTTGGTGGTAGGCTCCCTGAATCTTTTGCTGTGGAAAATGGAGTAAAGCGAGAACTTGATGCACACACCCTCTTTGCAATATACTTTGCTGTTGTGCTGTGACACGATTTTCAAAACTCCGAGGAGAGTATTTACATAAAATATCGAACAACAGGGAATGTTTTTAATCTGATCAGACTGAAATTCAAAACAAAGGTTTTTACATCACTCGTTAGGGAGCACTTATACGCTGTCGATTGCGATCTAGTCAGTCATTCTGAAACAGTTCTGCAATCTCTTGTATCTGCATTTGACGCAGCTTGTGATGATTTTGGCTTGACCATCAACTTGAAAAAAAAAAAAAAAACAGTTGTAATGTTGCAACCCACCTAAGATTTTCGTTAAAGGTAAGTTACTTGAGGCTGTTGACTCTTTCATTCACCTTGGAAGTTCTGTACAAAATGATGGAAATCTGGACACAAAGACACGTCTGCAAATTTAAAGGGCAGTACAAGCATTTGGTAGTTTGCAGTCACGCATTTGGTGCCGACATATAAATAACAACACAAAATTGGCTCTTTACGAGTCGTTTGTCATCTTCTGAAACATGAACATGTTATGAAAGACATTTGAAATTGTCAGAACGATTCCATCAAAAATGCTTTCGACACATTTAAATGGGGCATTTTTTTTACTCCAGACGCAGATGTCTTTACGTCTGCAGGCATCACTTCAATTAAATCAATGATTCTGAGAAATCAAATGAGATGGTCTGGCCATATTGTTCTAATGGTGGATGAACGCACACCCAAACTGTTGTTTTATGGCGAGCTTGCAGACGGGAAATGCAATCGGTGTAAACCTAAAAAAAGGTTTAAGGACGGCATAAAGACTATCATGAAGTCACTTGGAATGGATCCAGCCCTTGCTTCAGATCTAGTTTGATGGCGAACAAGTGTGGAGTGGAATGAAAGCGTTTGAGGATAACAGATGCAAAACTCAATAGAGATTTAAAGAAGAATGTTGCGATCGAGAAGGTGAATTTCAGTGACCTTTTTGTGTGTACAGTTTGTGACAGACCATGCCTTTCATTTGATGACCTATGAAAAATGAACCTCCACCAACTATTCTGCCTATATATCTGTGAACACCTTTCAATGCCGTGTATGCTATAAGATCTGCAATTCTAACGGAGGCCTCAAAGGGCATTTTAAGATCCACAAAGGTCAGAACTTAACTGCAGCTCTTGGTGGTCCAAATTGGTCATGGAATTTATGTGGGTGTCTTTTCAATACATTGTCTGGTTTTAAAAACCACATCAGACGCCATGATGAATCTAAGGTGTAGTTACAAGAGGCGGTCAGACTCTGCATAAGGAGAGCCACCATATGTATGTGGCTCAGTGTTTAGAGTACCGGGCCCACAATCATGAGGTCTGTGACTGTCCCATCTCCCAAATTTAGAAATACAATACCCCTACTACAACAACAACAACTACCACCATTACTACTACTACTACTACTACTACTACTACTACTACTACTACTACTACTACTACTACTACTACTTCTACTAGTACTAGTAGTAGTATATATATATATATATATATATACACACATACATACACGCAGATATATATATATATATATATCTGCGTGTATGTATGTGTGT
>NC_068997.1:32654568-32658955 GCF_001194135.2 Octopus bimaculoides
TATATATATATATATATATATATATATATAAACACATAACTCAGTATTTAGAGTATCGAACTCACAATCATGAGATAGTGAGTTCGATTCCCGGACCGGGCTGTGATATGCGTTCTAGAGAAATACACTTTATTTCACGTTGCTCCAGTTCGCTCAGTTGCAGAAATGAGTTGCAACGTCAGTGATACCAAGCTCTATCCGTCTTTGCCTTTCCCTTGAATAACGGAGAGGGCGTGGAGAGGGAAAGCTGGTATGCATGGCCGACTATTGATCTTCCATAAACAACCTCGCCTGGACTTGTGCCACGAAGGTGACTTTCTAGGCGCAATCTCATGGTCATTCATGACCGATGTATGTATGTATGTATGTATGTGTGTGTGTATGTATGTATGTATGTATGTATGTATGTATGTATGTATGTATGTATGTATGTATATGCTAAGTGTGATTGTTTATCAATCATGTGGTGTTGAGTTCGGTTCTACTTCATGGTGTTTTGAAAAAGTATCACCAAATGCATTAGTGAACTGACCAATGCTTTGTAAGTGGTTGACGTATAATTGTGAGGAATCATGTATGTATATGTATGCGTGAGTACGAACGTATGTAGATATGTGTGTCTATATGTATATGCATATATATGTGTATATATATATATGTGTATATATTTACGCACGCACATACACACACACACACACGCACACACACACACACGCATGGACACACATACACGTACACATACATGCACACACACATTCACACACTCACACGCACGCACACCAACACATACATTATGTGTGTGTGTATGTGTGTACGTGTGTGTGTGTGTGTGTGTAAGTGTGAGTGCGTGTATTATACACATATTAGTTTAGGAACTCATTTAGTCTAATGACAAATTGCCTGAAACACATTCCTCACAAGTGTGAATAATTGTCAAATTTTTAATATATTTGCAATGTATTAACGAAAAAGTTATAATGCAATCGTTTATTCATGTCTTATTCAAGTGTCATAGTATTTCAAAGTCTTAACATATATAAATCATAATTAGTTGATTATATACAATTTCCATTGTTTGACGTTAAACACACACACACACACACACACACACACACACACACACACACACACACACACACACACACACAAACATGTAGATAGATAGATAGATAGATAGATAGATAGATAGATAGATAGATAGCCATCGGACGGTTTCGAAAAACCATGGATCAGCGCCTGGAGAATTTTGTCTCAGCTGCTGATGGCGGTGTTGCGGCTGCTACCCACATGGGAGTGGCAGTCTTGCATCCAATGACTGCATCTGAAAATGCTCTCCACTGGCGTTACTGAGTTTTCCTTTCTTCGACCGTGCTTTTCTTCGGTGCCAAATTTCGATTTATATCACACACACACACACACACACATACACACGTTATACGTGTACATACATACATACATACATACATACATACATACATACATAGAATATAGCCAGACACTAAAATACGCGTGCTCGTGTTTTTGTGTATCTCCAGTTGCTCATCGTTCGAAGAGCGAAGCTCCGTATTTTTAATGTCCCATAATTTCGTGGTCCAATAAATAGTGTTGATAAAATAATAGCTGAGATGATAAATTAAACCCTTGAAGGTGGTACCAGCAAGGCCACATAGAAAAAATAAATGAGAGGAAAAGTTCAAGAACAACAATCGAAAAGTTCTTGCCACAGGTCTGGACACGAAATGTGCTTTTGCCACAGACTACGCAAAGCTGAGGTCCAAGAGAATACTCTGGAAACTAATGTATACTAAGCTACCTTAATGAGAGATCAAACAGTCACTCTTTCCAGCCAATTCTTTGACCCATCACCGATCAAAGTATCAGTTCCATTTGACCTGTTTCTGATTTTCGTTTTCATGGTCTTCTAAATGTCTATAAAATGCGGCTCCACACTACTAACATCAATACGATCAGTAGGATAAGAATGATCTTAGTAGTTTGCCAACATTAATGCTGGTCGATTGATTAGGGTGTAGGGCGGGGCATCATAACGAAAACTAATTATCAAAGAAAAGAAACCAAAACAGTCTTGAATTGCACTGTGGTGAGTGTAAGCTGTTTAGAAAATAAAAAATAAAATCGCTTGAAATTTTTAGTGCAGTTATGGGCAATAAGTAGGAGTGCAACGAATAAATCTCCATCGGCTGTAATTGAGTCTCTCAGATGCTTGGGGAACATGATGATGTTCAGTACGGAAGAATGTGATTTTGTCAACAAC
Source organism: Octopus bimaculoides (assembly GCF_001194135.2). Lineage (NCBI taxonomy): Eukaryota > Metazoa > Mollusca > Cephalopoda > Octopoda > Octopodidae > Octopus > Octopus bimaculoides. Next base: position 32,656,844 of record NC_068997.1, read on the forward strand.
ACACAAATTGGAAACGATAAAAAGTAAACTAGCCATTGTGTGTCGAATTTCTGGCATTCACACACTTTCACATAGCCTCACCCACAAATGGATGCGACTCAATTCATGGAACAAACCTCCAATATTTGCAATCAAAATCATAGACAGATGAACAAACAAACATTAAAACGTAGCTCGCCTACATCTCTGCAATAAGTTTCAACTCGAAGGAATCTGTGTATCCGTGATTAGCCAGTTGGACAATATTCTGAGGTTAAATACCGCTTGTGATTTGGGTGATATGGAAAGTATTCTGTTTTCAATACTTTTCTCACTAACAACTATTTTTTAGTGTTTATGCTCCGTTGACAAGCAGCGCATGCGCATTGAACTCTCTAATTGTAGATTTCTGGTAATGTTTTTTGTTTTAGTCTAGGCGTTGGAGTGACTGCATAGCATAGGCACAGGTGTGGTGTGTGGTAAGAAGTTTGCTTCCCAAGCATATGGTTCCGGGTTCAGTCTCACTGCATGACACCTTAAACAAGTGCCTTCTACTATAACCTCAAGCCGACCAAAGCCTTGTGAGTAGATTTAGTAGACGGAAACTGAAAGAAGCCTGTCGTATGTATATACATGTGTGTGTATGTATATCTGTATGTGTGTGTGCGCGCGCGTGAGTTTGTGTGTGTGTTTGTTCCCCGCACCACTTGACAACCGGTGCTGGCGTGTTTACATCCCCATAACATGTAAATGGTTCAGTAAAAGAGATCGATAGAATAAGTATCAGGCTTAAAAAATAAGTCCTGGGATTGATTCATTCGACTAATAATTCTCCAAGGTGGTGTGCCCTAGCATGGCCACAGTCTAATGACTGAAAATAGTAAAAGATAAAAAGGATCCCACAACCAAATTTCTCTTATTGTCCGTTACCAGTTTTACTTATCATCGCCTATGAGAGAAGTTGTCTGTGTAGTAAACTTTTTTTTTCACTCGCTTCTTCACTGCTTTACACGAAAAAGAGAGAAATAAAAGAAAAAAATGGAATTACCCAATTCACTTACCTTCCTTATTTAGTGAGATTATTATTTGTCATGGATGCTTGTAATAACAGTTAACCAAATTGTACTGTCGCAGGCATGAAATAAGAAGGACAGTGACATTAAAACTGTCTGGCGCAACCGCTATGATAAATATATAGTAATGTGCTGATGAAAGTATATTTAATGATGAAGAAATAGTCAACCGAGCTGGGAAGTTTTATTCTTTTCAGTTACATCCACAGGAATATAATTCAGACTACAGCTTAGATTTTAATATCAAATAGCTGAAACAATGCAAACTTATCAACGTGTTATCCTGTCAAAATAGTAAAGTTGTCCGGCATAAACTGCATCGATGTCCCTGTATAGGCTACACTTATTATTAATGATGGTGAGTAATATTTATTGTTTTTTTGTTGTTGTTTTCAATTTTCCTTCATAGCATAAGCACGAGGGAATAGTTTTAAGTTGTGACGAGACAGGGTCAGTCGAAAATGAATACAGTGTATCGCTAGACTTAGCATTCAATACATTTTATCCATCTATCATCATGAAAATTTGATGAATACTGAAGCAATTACTAAATGTGGTTATTTAAGACTACTGATGGATGTCATGTACCAATATAATTGATGGTTCAATCCATTCGGGATTTTCCTCAACAGTTGATGCACAAGACGAGAATTGCTGCATCACAACACTTACATGTCTCCCCCATCCCTCCTCCCTCCCTCCACTCATGGACCGGTGTCAAGAACAGGAATATAACCGGTAATAATAAATAAGCTTGTGTATCACGAATAAATGAGAAATATGTTTAGGAGTGAACTCTTATTTTCAAAACACGAAGCAGATTTTACGAATTTGCACTTGGTGTTCTTGCTAAATTTAGACTGTCACAAGAATCAACGTGGATTTTTATTTATTTATTTATTTATTTATTGTCTTTGACGGAAAACAAGATGAGTAGTGATTGGGACGAAAAATAAATTCTGAAACAATGTTTATATATATATATATATATATATATATATATGTCACATCGGCCATATGATCCTACGGCTCAGAGAGAACCTTTGATCGTTTTATATAT
>NC_068997.1:32658971-32660512 GCF_001194135.2 Octopus bimaculoides
ATATATATATATATATACACAGGCATTCCATCTGTTATGTTCACTCCAGGTTACAGGATTTCACGCTTACGCTAACTCATATTGCGTAGCTTTAAATTAATAACAATTTAAAACTATACTTGCCTCTTAGCTCAATGGCCACTTGCGTTTTAGTTAAGTATATAGCTAACGATTTGGAAAACTATCATCACATTACACACATAAATGCACACATAAATGCACACATATGCATATTTGTATTTATAATGTACACACACACACACACACACACACACACACACATATAATTCAAGTTTACAGAAAACAAAATACGAAGATAGGTGAGGAAACAACAAGCATGCATATTAGTTTGACGCTCGGGAAGAATGAAAAAGTATTTGACATTTCGAGCCTACGCTCTTCGACAGAAAAGATTGAAAAGAAAACAACAGAGAGAAAAAATGTGTAGGGATTAACGGTTCTACACGATGAATGTGTGTGTGTGTGTGAGAGAGAGAGAGAGAGAGTTAGTGTGTGTGTGTGAGAGAGAGTTAGTGTGTGTGTATGTATGTGTACATATTTTTTTCTATCCTCAACGCGAACAAAACCAGCAACAGCAACAGTAATCTATAACATTAAATAGATACGCAAAAGCCATTTCAAATAAAAACAAATAATGTGTATCCTAGAGTATTTTGTAAGTTAAATGAAACGTCTTTGATCTTAGGTTTTTGAAGATTGACTTGAGACCAAACAGCCACAACAATACAGTTAGCAAGAACAAAATAACTACTGTAAATCCAACAATACCTACCCACCATCACTCACACCTAAACCGATACAACCCGCATTATCCCCAACAATCCGATGAATCTTCTTTTAGACAATGCACCAAGTCACACAGCAAATTTAGATGAACTTTTTGATAATGTGAGAGTAGAACATATCGCCAAGAATACAACGGCTTTGGTCCATCCTATGGATCAAGTTGTGACAGCTAACTTCATGGTATATAATATGAGAACTGCCAAACAATTTATGAAAGTAACTAATAGGGACGATAAATATACAGTTAGAGATTTCTGGAATAAATTCAACATAATGGATGCTGTGAATAATCTAGTTGAATTATGGTATGAAGTGAAAACGTCATAGTGTTTGGAAAAGTATATCGTTGGACTGTATCCGTGAAATTACAAGTTTTTCTCAAGCAGACAGTCTACATCAAATTCGAAAAGATATTCTGAAACTTGCAATGGATGCGGAATTTGAAGAAGTCATAGAGGATGATGTGATTGAGTTGCTAGTGTCCCGGAAAGAAAGTTTATCTAACAAGGAGCTGATTCTTTTAGAAAAAGAGCAAACTGAGAATACAGATGAGCCACATAAACTGACTACAAAACTGACTGACAAATGGTTGCCGCTTATAGAGGAATGTCTGCAGGATTTTGCTGACAGTGATCCTAATCGTGAACGTAGCTTAAACATTACAGGAGGAGTTTACAACGAGCTCAGTTTCTATACCGAATTGTACAAAGAGATTATGTGCTCCCCCCCCCCCC
>NC_068997.1:32660525-32662380 GCF_001194135.2 Octopus bimaculoides
CCCGGCCAAAGTCCATAGGGACGCAATCTCACTTGATAATATGAGTATCAAGGCAAATCGGAAATAAAAATATAAAGAAAAACGACAAAAGTCAAGAGGACGTACACAGCAAATATATTAGGCTGACACTCAGTTTAAAATATAAAAAAGTGGTGGGGTGACGTACCAAGAAGGAAGAGAAAAGAAAGGTCCGGAAACAAGGAAAAGAGTCTAAAAAAAACACTATGTCGTTACATGTCTGATGTATATATATATTCTCCCTTTCTTTTCTCTCTCGTTTTTTTTTTTTTTTCGTTCTCTCTCCATTTTTTCCTCTCACTCCTTTCTGTCGAAGAGCGGAGGCTCGAAACGTCAGAGACTGTTCCATTCTTCCCTAAAATCAGAGGTGCTTCAGTCGTAACCATCCTATCTTTTTCAGAATGGTATTATCTAATGCATCCTTTCTATTTTACGGTTTATTTTGAAAGAGAATTTGATTGATATCTCTGGTAAATCGAAGATTTGCGTAGAGAATGCCTCTACGCTTTTCGTTGGTTCGAAGATGTTCCACTCTATCGATTGTCAACTTCAAATTTCCCATAAACAGAGAACCGTCAAAACATGATGCACAGGAAACTTCATTATATTCTCTTTAAACACTATGACAACGAGCACAGCCACAACACACCTCAATAAAATAACTCCAATCCATCAATATATACTGCGCTATTCATAAAGACACGGTTCTAACCATCATTCTCTACAAAAATGTCAGATTTAACAATTTCATGGAGATTATCCATATTTCTCGCAGCATTTTAAAAGAAGAAATGCAAAACAGTAAAATTCATTCCAGATTTAAACAGATGTTAACCGCACTTTGGACCATGAAACATTAAGAATTGGTGGGTAATAACTGAAAAATCCAACACACATGGATCACAAGTAATGCATAGATTTCACTTGCTATCTCCATTTACCATTCGTGTGCGTATGTGAGCGCATGTGTGTGCGTGCGTGCGTGCGTGTGCGCGTACGTCTGTGTGATTGAAGTTCCACGACCTGGAAAGAAACCACTAACCACTTTCTGGTACTAAACTTTATCAAACCCACAAAATAATCCTGGATATCGTGATCATTTCTAGCATATGAATTGAAGTTTGGCATTCTCTCCACCAAACCCCAAGTTCAGCCATACTTTGCTCCAGCATTTGAATGTATGTATGTATGTATGTAGGTAGGTAGGTAGGTAGGTAGGTAGGTAGGTAGGTAGGTAGGTAGGTAGGTAGGTATTATCTGGTTCTGCATATATTTCTCTTTATGAATGCATATATGCAATTATGCCAGTATGTGCCGGAATATATATATCTGTGTGTGTGTGTATATGTAAATGTATTTAAGAAGTTACTTATGTATATATATATATGATTGTATTTATGTATATTTATGTATATAGCACACATGCTACCAATTGCCACCAAGCAATTGGTTTGCCCTCTCTCGACATGGAGATAATTAGATAATTTCAATTTGTCTTCTGTGTCATTTGATATACCTCCATTAGTCTACATTGTTCAAGCAAATGTCACTAGCCATCTTGGTCTATATCTCTTAGATCCTTTCCGTTTCATTTATACATTGTACGTGGACTATATCTCTCTCCTCTGCTGAACAGAAGATAGGACAAATGCTGTTCTGATGACGCTTACTTTCGCTGAAACATGTCTTTCTTTCAGTCTTCTCCCCGGACTCTCAGACGATTTCTTTAACGACATGTCAACTTTGAAGAATTCTTGATTTGGGGTTGGATCCAATTGCCTTAACTCAATTAAATTATCTTGTATCGTATTATATATATATATATATATATATATAT
>NC_068997.1:32664881-32668345 GCF_001194135.2 Octopus bimaculoides
TATTCCCGAGCGTCATACTAATATATACTTTTGTTATTTACACCACCTGTCCTCGTCTGTTGTTATTTTTTGTATATTCTCCCATATATATATATATATATATATATATATATATATATATATATAGAGAGAGAGAGAGAGAGAGAGAGAGAGAGAGAGCGAGGAAGTGAGAATGAGAGTGATAGAAAGATGGATATATAGATAATCTATATATATGCGTTTATCTACCTGACTATGTTATCGATTATGTTTGTGTGTGTATGACCAATAATGCATATATATTCCATAAATATGCTCAAACACACACATGCACAGGTGCACGTACACACGCACCGAATGCCTGCCCCTTGAGAATTTCTTTTAGCAGTTTGTTGGCAGTTACATACACAGATATAGTGCAAGAAATTGTAAGATCATAGAATCATTGGATGCAGCTCAGTTGTCATTTTCGTTTTCGTACATACATGCTTGCATGCGTATTTACATACATACACACATACATACATACATACATACATACATACATACATACATACATACAGGCACACGTACACACACACACAGTGGTATCAAACTCCCAACATCATGATTACTGCTCAGAACAATGTTAAGGCCGTAAGACGTGACATGGACAGCAATTGCAGAGACTACGAAACCAGCAGGAAGGGGACACACAGCAAGCATTCTGACTTCGCCCACACGTCGGAATGCATCCCCACTTCTTTGAGTGGGACCTTAGGCTCAATGCAGACGGTCATGTGAGGCTGTTGGAGACTGTAGATAAACCGTTGCTGGGGAGGGTTGCTGCTGACGGCCATATGTTTCGTAGCAGGATTCCGCTCTTTGCCATATCTCCGGAAAGAGTCAGATGTTGCAGAATTTATACGACTTCACCAGCCCCAATTTCTGGCCGCTTAATTTCCTCCAATTGCTATTTATGGTACACAGTTGAGAAAGACACCAGGTCAAGTTCAAGGTGTTCGAAGATCTTCTCAGGACCATAGTGAGGAACACATGCACCAGGCTCCGGTTAGACTGTGATGGAAGTTGTGAGCGGCTACTTTGATTAAACTCCAAGCCTTAATCTAGTTGATATCTTTTAAAGTTTTTAAAAATACTTTTATTTTTTGATGGAATATTGTGTTCCCTTTTTCTTTTATGTATATTGTCAAATTTAGTCCGAATACCCTGTATAGACATACATACATACATACGCTTACACCCTCACACACACACACATGCGTGCACATATACATGCTGACACAATTATTTTCATAATAATGAATACGTGTAGGGAGACGAAAAATATATTAGGTTGTCAAGAAAGTTCTTGCGGTTTTTAACCTTTAAATTCAGATGCACATATCTCGGCTCAACCAAAACTTTATTAATCAAAATAAACACCAGAATTAACACACTTTTGCAAACGCGAAACAAGTTTATTTATGCCAGTAGCATAAAAATCCTGCGTTCTGGTGGCGATGAAGCCGCTGAAGGCGTGTTTGGCATCGTCTTGGTTTTTTGTAACATTTCTCACGCGGGAAGTTGTCGAGATGCTTGAAAAAGTAGTAGTCGTTAGGCGAGAGGTCTGAAGAGTATGGCGGATGAGGCAGAGTTTCGTAGCCCGATTTGTTCAACTTCTGCAGGGTCAGTTGTGCGACGTGCCACTGAGCGTTGTCGTGGAGAAGAATTGATCCTTTTCTATTGACCAATGCTGGCTGTTGTCGGAGTTTCTTATGCATTTCATCCATTTGCTGACAGTACTCCTCCGCCGTAATGGTTTTGCTTGGAACCAAAAAGCTGTGATGGATGAGACCGGCCACAGACCACCAAACAGCCACCATGACCTTCTTTTGGTGCAACTTTGGCTTCGAGAAGTGCCGTGGAGCTTCGTCGTTGTCCAACCACAGAGCTGAGTATCGTCGGTTGTCGTAAAGAATTCACTTTTCATTGCAAGTCACAGTCCGGTCGAGAAACGGGTCGTTCTTGTTGCGTAAGAGAAGGAAAGACGACATTTCAAAACGTAGTTTTTTTTGTTTTGTTTTTTGTTTTTTTTGTCGTTCAATTCGTGCTGCACCCATTTCTCAAGTATTTTTGTTATTCCAATCTCTTTCAAGTGGTTGGAAATTGTCGTATACGTTACGTCTAATTCAGAAGCAAGTTGTACGTGGAACAGTTGTACGTGGATTGGCTTCCACTAAGGCTCTTAGTTGATCGTTGTCAACATCAGACCACTACGCTTATCATCTTCAAGACTCTCGTCACTGCTACGAAATTTCCATTGTGCTGTACATTCATTAGTAGTTCCTGGGCCAAACGCATCGTTGATATCGCGAGCTGTTTCAGCAGCTTTCGGCCTAGCTTGAACTGGAATAAGAAAATTGTGCGAATTTGCTTTTTGTCCATGTCGTATTCAACGTTCCGGAAAAAATGGCCTAATTATTCAAAAAGAAAAAGAGTAACACGATTAGATAGAGCGGAAAACGGGCTTTAAAATGATATATAAAATCGAAGTAATTTAACGAAAATTAATTTGAAAATACATCATTTAAAACCAAGATTAAAAATTCTGCAAGAACTTTCTTGACAACCTAATAGAAATTATGTGGCATTTGATTACGTGTTTACGATCTGAGTTCAAATCATGCCCAGGTACACTTTGGTTTTATCGAACTGAGTTTAATAAGCAAAGTGTGAGTGGATAAATTTACTGCTGGAGTGATGTAACCGAGGGTAGCTTTTGATGTGGTATCCCAGAGTAGTCACAATCCAGTGACTGAAACTAATAAAGAGTTTCTATACAGTCGATTGACCTGCTAGAAATAGTAGACAGAATCCACCAAACATCACATTCCGCCGTCTAAAAAGCATTAAGAAATTAAGAACACATTGGATAATGTAGCCAGAGTCTGGTAGGGTCCTGAAAAACAAACAAACAAATGATCCATGCCCTGGTCGAACAAAGCCTATTTCAAGCTAAATAGCAACAAAAACAGCTAATTCCATATCCGTGTTTCAGTCTTTGTGTTAGTCCAATACACATTTGTGTGTTGGACTCATACGCCATGACCAACAAGTAAAAAACAATAACATGGACTTTCAGCTTATTGTACTTATACATGTTTAACATTAATATCTAATTTAGTCAGTTACACATGTTACACACATTTCTAGAACAGTAGATTCCGTTTATTTTAGACAGTCAAGTGATATAGCATATTTAGCACACATGTTTAGTTGAACACTAATAATTTGTTTAATTAGTCTCAAAGGCGTAGCTGTCTGGTAACAAGCTTGCTCCTAACAATATGGTTCTTGGTTCAGACTCTCTTTGCGTGGCGCCTTGGGCACAAGTGTCTTCTACTGTAGCTTCAGGCCGGCCAAAGCCGCGTGAGTGGATTTGGTAGACGGAAACAGAAAGGAAACCATCGTCTGTGTGTGTGTGTGTGTGTGTGTGTGTGTGT
>NC_068997.1:32668614-32670068 GCF_001194135.2 Octopus bimaculoides
TGTGTGTGTGTGTGTGTGTGTGTGTGTGTGTGTGTGTGTGTGTGTATGTGTGTGTGTGTGTGTGTGTGTTTGTGAACACCGGAATGGTGGATAAAAAAGATTACTTACTGGGGTCGACTAAAAATTCTCTAAGGCGATGCCCCAGCATGGACGCAGTCTAATGACTGAAACAAATAAAAGATAAACGATAAAAGATCCAGCACACTAACCTATGTATGGGGACGAGGCTGAAAGGTTCCTGGTCTTGGGTGAAAGAAAATACAGGAGGATCAGTTAATTATGATTTTATTCAACATATTCGCCGCACATATTCACGCACTTATTGCAATGGTCCTTCAGTTTTTCTAAGCCCTGTAAAAGAACTCAGAAGGTTGGACCATCAGCCGGGCCTTTCACGATACCCTTAAAGCCAGGAACGTTTCAGCACCCGCCTCTTATACAACAATAGATTTCCTACACCAGTGGCAGTGAACACTCGTATTTAAATTAGAGAGACACTCATACATGCAGCACAACGTACATAAAAGTGCTTTCTTTTGCTCTATATTTTACGTCTAAAAGTATAAACACGAGCGGCACCGCCACTTCCATCACCACTACTACTACTACTACTACTACTACTACTACTACTACTACTATTAACAACAACAACAACTTGATAGCAGGAGCAAGGATAAAACAATAACAGAAACATCCACGACTGCAACGTTAATATCAGTGACAATAATAATTACTATGACAAACACAATAACAATAGAACCACTACTACTACTACTACTACTACTACTACTACTACTACTACTACTACTACTACTACTACTACTACTACAACTACTACTAATACTACTTATACTACTACTACTACTACTACTACTACTACTACTACTATTGCTGCTGCTGCTGTTGCTGCTATTGCTGCTGCTGCTGCAACGGCAGCAACGACGACAACGGTAACGAAGAAAAAACGCTAACGTTAATAGCTAAAAGAACAGCAGCAAACGTAACTACTGCAGCAACACCTGCAGCAGCAGCAGCAGCGCTAGCAATAAACAACGGCAGTTGCCAAAATAAGAAAGAATGACAGCAGTAAGCAAGAACGGAAAGCTCAGGAAAAGCAACGTTAAACGTTCACTGCGAAGAACACAAGAAAAGGAATGTGGGGATTAGAACGTCTAATCGGAACGGGATTACATTGTCCAAGAAGAATGGTCTGTAAGGTGCGTGTGTGTGGTGATGGAGGTGGGCAACAGACTGAGACTGTGTCTTTAACCATATGGCTCCTTACTAGATCACAAGACGCCACACCTTCAGCAAATGTCTCCACCACACCTCTGCTTGACCAAACTTTATGATAAGAAGCTAGTAAATACTCGCATAGTATTTGTACGAATGTATGTAGATGTGTGTGTGTGTGTGTGTATGTGTGCAAGCATATATATATATATATATATATA
>NC_068997.1:32675234-32679827 GCF_001194135.2 Octopus bimaculoides
ATATATATATATATATATATATATATATATATATATATATATACACACACACACACAGAAAGAGAGGGGGATAGAGGGATATATATCTATGTATAGGGGCAGGCGTGGTTGTGAGGTAAGAAGCTTGCTTCCCAACCACATAGTTCCGAGTTCAGTCTGTATGCGTGTTACCTTGGGCAAGTGTCTTCTACTGTAGCCTGAAAAATGCAGAATTGGCGCAAGGTAACTGTATGGTGTGGAATGACTTCAGACAGGATTGTGGGTCTTTTCATCCTTTCCAATACTATGAATGCCAAAAGGTACCTCACCATGCTGCAAGATGAAATTTGACCAGTTATCAGTACTTGACAGAATATTAAAGATTTGATCCTTATGCAAGATGGCGCTCCTCTAAATTTTGCTTTTGTTGTTCGTGAATGGCCGAATGCCCACTTCCCTGAGAGATGGATGGGTCGTCGAAGTCCGCATGATTGGTCAGCTGGAAGCCCTGATTTAACACCCTGTGATTTTTTCTTTGGGGTTGGTTAAAGGAGTAAGTCTATTCTACCAAACCAACGACTTTGGAAGAACTTGAAGAGCGAATACGAGAAGTTATGTCTTCTATCCCATAAGAGTTCTTGATGAAATCAGTTGATGCGGTTCCCGGGCGGCTTGAGATGCTAGTGGCGAATGCTCGTGCCTATATCGAATTTTAATTTAAGTGCACTTTAGTACATGTAAATGCCGATGAAATCATGTCAAACCTTTCCGATTTCCCTTATCAAAACAGCTACAACTTGTGCAACAATCTTACATATAAGTTATTGTCACCCGGGAAGAGTATTTTTTATGCTCAAGAAAGAGAGTGTATTTGATAGAAATTGTTGAAATACATATGTACTTCATATGAATAGCAAATTGTGGAGGATGGTATTCACTGTACTTAGATCTAGTTAGTCTGAGTCACAAAATGAGCCCCCTTTTAAAATGACGTATAAATCTGAAAATTTGTCATATTAAACATTCATTTCTTATTTAGGGTCTAGTTTGTTTCATTCACAAAATCCGCATTTTTTAAAAGGAAGTAAAAAATCTGAAAATTAGTTATCTTGATGCAGTTTTCCACGCTTATTCCTATGAAGCCATTTAATTTTTTTTAATGCTTCTGTCCATTGCCTGATACAGGAAACTGGAAAATCCTGACCAAAACAGATAAATTCTAACTTAACAAAAAATATAGAAAGAGAAGGAAAAGGTTCTGTTTTCCAAAGCCAAAAGATGTATTTTTAGCTGGGGTGTAATTTTATAATGAAAACAAATTCAAAATTTAAATTTCAGGACATAAGACGTACCACGTTATCTGGTGTATAGCCGCTGTTCAAATGGGTAGAAAGCCTAAAACAAATGTGTGTGTGTGTGTGTGTGTGTGTGTGTGTGTGTGTGGTTGGGTCTTTCATAGCCAGGGGTCAATTTAAGTTCATTCGCAGAAAGGAAATCAAAAATGCAACACATGCAATCATATACATGTAAACATGCCCATACGTACACATACATACACAAATACACACCTATCAGCCACTCCCCAAACCCAGTTTGATCCAAAATTCTGATCACCATTCTTTATATATTTGCACACACACACACACACACACACACACACACACACACACATACACACACGCACTTTTAACTTTACAATTTTATTCATTACTTTTTCTTCTTTTAATCGTCTGTCATATTTGTCAGTTTTTAGCTTTTGTTTTTGTTTTGGGGGTTTCACTTTAGCGATGGAAAAGTGTTTTTTAAGTTTTTGAAAATTTGAAACAAAAAAGCATGGTTTTTAAAACTGACTGTCGCAGAGATGTGAAAATAAGGCTACTACTCGTTAATTTCAATTTAAACTTACCAAAGACGAGGGTCTTCCAGCACCCCACTAGCACCCCCAAGTCTCTTAACGCCCCCTAGTGCCACTTTGCTCCAAAACGACCCTTGCGAGCTCCAAATGGCCCAGTTGAGAACCTTTGATCTACTCTATACGGGTTATCTAAATCTGTTTGCCAAAAACGACAACGAATTAGAAAAACTCCTGAATATTGTCAAAAAATTCAGACTCGATAAATGTGCAAAGTCTACTTTGAAGGCAGGGAAGTTCATAAAGGCAAAAAACATAAAACTTGATACTATTGCAGCTATTCGAAATCTAGACCAATCCGAGGTATTATTATTTTATAAATCTCACAGAGATATTCAGCAACGGTACTTTGTAGTAAAGATTGTTTGCCAACATAACATGGCAGTAGCAACATCCGTCCTAAACCAGAACCGCCACGTTATATTGGCAAACAATTTTTACTACAATCCGAAGTATACAAATATCTGGAAACCAATGAAGCTGATGGTATGCAGCACTGTAAAATGAAAGAGAAAATCCGCAAGGAATGCTACCGAAGGGTAAGAATGACCATAAACTCAGAATTAAATGTTGCTAACGGGATGAATGTGATCAATTCTTTCACCATACCATTAACTACCTATAGCTTCGGTATCATTAGGTGAAGAATATTGGTAGAAAGATCCAGATGGAGTTTAAGATTTGGTGAATGTCACGCATAAATAGCTGCGCAACTCAACACCTTGTTAAATGCCAACCAAGCAACACCAGAGTGATTGACATTGGCTAAGCTGGAGGAGGTTGATTCGTTCCTTTACTCACAATATATCGGACACAGGTTGTATGTCGTTAATCAAACAGCCATGTTTTAGTGGCAAAAAATATTACCGAATAATAATAATAACAACAACAACAACAACAATAATAGCAATAATAATAATAAATGCCCAGATACAATACCAGGCAGTGGCTCTCATTGCTTCTGATCTTAATTGATTGGAAGTATTATCAGGCACACGATGTAAAAGATGGTCTACAGCAAATATTCTGCTGAATAGCACAGATTTGCTTGTCAGTTGTTTGACCTTAACCAGTTGGGCATGTCCCTTACTGGCTGACGATATGTGCATCGTTGATCACAAGCAGGAGAAATGGTAGAGCATCATAGCTATGTATCAAGAGGAATTCTATGGGGTTTGAATAATTCACTCCTGGAAACATGGATGTTTCGTTAAACAACTCTTATTCAGGGACGTTTTGAGCGGGATGGGCTACTCGACCTGAAGAAAATTCTAACTGGGCCGTACTTGCAAGGTCATGCGCTGTTTATTATGATATGACATTATCATGTCGCGCACATATGGTTGTGATGCATGTGCCTGGTGTACCCTTATCACACAGATAGTCACTTTGATGGCGTGTGCTGCTCTCTCATTCAATAATACTACTACTAATCATAATGACTATAGATGTGTGTGTCTGTGTGTGAGTGTGTACACACACACACACACACACACACACACATTTGTATGTATGTATTTATTTATGCTCACACAAAACACACTTGCAATACCTGTTGGTATTATTTCTATTTGTTGTTTATGCATTCAAACATGTGCATGCGCGCGCGCGTGTGCATGAATTGTGTGTTTGTGTGCGAGTGTGTGTTTACGTTTTTGTGTGTACCCTTCGCCGATACGTAGATGTATATCAGCAAAAGATTCTGATCAGTAATATAAACCGATCAAACTGGTGCGTTCAGAAAGAAAGAAAGAAAGAAAGAAAGAAAGAAAGAAAGAAAGGAAGAAAGAAAGAAAGAAAGAAGGAAAGAAAGAAAGAAAGAAAGAAAGAAGGAATAGCTTTAGACATAATCCCTGTCACCATCACAACTACGAACACTACCAAGTCTTCGTCTGGTCATAGTTATCAACAGCAATATCTGAACAGCAACAATGAAGGCAAAAAGAAATACTATACGACGTAGTTAATATCAGAATAGACATAAAGTCGATAGTAGAATGTACTAGACAACACAGTCAACATCACAACAAAGACAGGGAGTCAATTATAGTAATACGCAGAACAACACACACACAACATCATGAATAGGACAATGGTATAAGTGTTTCAATTTGTGAGGAAGAGAGCAGTGTTGATAACATCGGCACCAACACATGACGAGTACTTTAAGTAATCATCCCCGAAAAATGAAAGTCTAATTTAAACTCCATTCACTAATTTAAACGCCATTTGAGCACAGAATGCAAAGGAGCGAATGAAATAGTATAAAGCACGTTGTCCGACGCTCTACCGAGTCTGTACATTCATCAACACAACAGAGACAATGAAATCCGTGCAATAAAATACATCACAGCAAACTCTACAGCACGTTTTCATCTACACTTTCTTCTCATTCACACGTCGTGTGTGTGTGTGTGTATGTGTGTGTGTGTGTGTGTGTGTGTGTGCGTGCGTGCGTATATATATATATATGTGTGTGTGAATAAAAATAAAAATAAAAATAAAAATATATAAAAAATGGGTTTTGTATGATCGTGTATAGAGGAATATATTATTTAAAAGAATTCCAACTCTGTCTGTTTTTTATGTTTTATTTATATTCTTATAAAATTAATGTGGGATACAGAATATGGAATATATAATATAAATAGTAAAATGAAATGAAGTATTGAATGTCTTATTGAATATATGAAATATTGAGT
>NC_068997.1:32680323-32681520 GCF_001194135.2 Octopus bimaculoides
TATATATATATATATATATATATATACATATTATTCTAAATGTATAGTATTAAATATCCATCACGGCTGGTCTTACCAATCGGTTTCGCGTAAGGAATACAATGGAATGTTAGGTAACAAACCGATTATATAATTGTATGCTCATCAGAGTTAGTCGATATGGAAGGGAATATGGCGACTGCTCTCTATTGTCGAAGGTGGTTTATCACAACCGGTCAGTGTTTGCTGTGGAAAAGTGAAGGAACGAAAAAGGGGCCAGGGGATTAGTTTAGGAGTTATGTCCCTTTGTTGGGTATGCTGTGAAGCCGGCAAGAGTTATTTTGAAGTGGGGAAAGTGTGTATTATTAATGTGGTGCTCCTGTGAGGATGACGTGTGTGGTCTGTGTAGCGGTGTCATATGTATAATTTTTTTCCGGTGCTGTAGGTATATATAGCTGTGTACTTTGGTCTTGTGTGTGTGTGTGTGTGTGTGTGTGTGTGTGTGTGTTTGTTATACCATAAAGGAAAAGTTCAATCGTCACTAAGTGTGACTAAAGAGGGAATGGCAGAGGGAATGAGCCGATCATGCGCTGTTCGAGTAGTCCTCACTGACAATGTCTACAGTATAGACAAAACCAGATCTAGTGTGGGAATCCTCGAGTCGGTTATGGAGACGTTGCCAACATGTGTGTATACATTTTGCGCACCTCCTACAGCATTAAAAGTATTTTAACTCTTATTTCTACCAATGAAGGTACATCGCCACCTTAGTCACACCTAGTGACGATTGAATTTTTCCTTTATGGTATCACATTATGCCTGACTGTTTATATTAATTTGTGTGTGTGTGTGTGTGTGTGTGTGTGTGGCCAAACACACACACTAAAATAATTTAATTCAAATACCATTTGAGTATATTGTGAGTCCCTTAATTTTAAAGTAAATATATTATGAAAATAAAATAATTCCACCAATGTACTCTACGATAAAAGCTCTACTTAAAAACATTTCAAGTGGAAGAGTGAAAACAGAATTCTTTTCATTATTATACCAACATGTTTCAAAAACTTGCTACCAATAAAGAACATGAAAAGGACGTAAATGTCACACAGAAAGCAAACATATATGCATGACGTCACATATATGCACAAACACTAACACACTGTTGTTAATTTTGTTATTGTTGTAACTGCTGTTGTTGATTTTATTCCCCCCCCC
>NC_068997.1:32681657-32690562 GCF_001194135.2 Octopus bimaculoides
CTTCTGTCAAAATTGGAAACCAAAATTACTTCTTCACCTATTATTGTCACATATTAATTCATAATTTTCAGGCGGTGAGGTGGCAGAACTGTTAGCACGCTGGACGAAATGCTTAGCGACATTTCGTCCGTCTTTATATTTTGAATTCAAACTCTGCCAAGTTTGACTTTGCCTTTCTTGCTTTCGGGGATTGATAAAATGAGGACCATTTGAGCACTGGGGGGGGGGGGGTCGATGTAATCAATGAACACCCTACCCCGAAATTGCTAACCTTCTGTCAAAATTGGAAACCAAAATTACTTCTTCACCTATTATTGTCACATATTAATTCATAATTTTCAGGCGGTGAGGTGGCAGAACTGTTAGCACGCTGGACGAAATGCTTAGCGACATTTCGTCCGTCTTTATATTCTGAGTTCAAAAGCCACCGAGGTCGATTTTGCATTTCATCCCTTTCAGTGTCGATGAAATAAGTACCATTTAAGCACTGGGGTCGATGTAATCGACTAACACCCTCTCTCGAACTTGTGCCAAAATTTGAAACCAATATTTGTGTTCTTGTTGTTGTTATTGTTACTCCTATAGTTGTTGGTGCAATTTGTGGGACTTTGAACTTTCAACACTTGAAAAACCTTAGCTTCGTCTTCCGGAGGAAGGGGATGAAAATTTGGCATATGCAGAGGCGAGACCTTCATATATGCAACACTTTTCTGTACGATTTATCTTCTCACTTCATTCAGTTTGCTGATTGTGAACGTTGATACCACGTTAGTAGTAAAAACAATGTATTTTTCAAAGCAAAATTTGAAAATCTATCTAATAAATTTGAGGCCCAAATGAGTGAAAGGCAAATAAAAGCCAACCAGTTTTATGTGTTCTGGTTGGCTTTAACAAATGCTAGATGACAAAATTTCAACAAAAAACAACCTCTGATCAAATTTAAAAGTGACTCGACACGTTGTTGACAGCACCACCATCACCACTACCATCATCACCACCGCCTCCACCACCACAACAACAATAACAATAATATTAATAAAATATAGATATATGTGCATGCATGCATCTTGCCGCGCACGTCTGTGTGCATGTACATATATATATAGAGAGAAAATGGCAAAGAAAAGAGAGGGGGGGTTATACATGTATGCATATATATATCTGTATTATATTTATTGAGTGAGGTACCTTTTGAAAAGTCACCTGACGAGACACATCTGCACCGAAGGATGCACCACAGCCAGTTGTCTATAATCTCACTCGCCAGGGACCGATGTAAGATGGGTCGAAATGACCGTTGTGATTAATAAAGTATTTTGTGAATTCCATTTTCGGTTTCCCTCATTTGTTACATGTACATATAACGATATATCGAATATATATGTGCATGTATGGTTGTATAATAGAAACATAGTGTATGTATGCATGTATCAGTGATGACGCCGGCACCCGGGCTGTTCGGGCTTAACCCTTGTGTAAATTTAGCAAAGTGATCGTGTATTTGCAAACTGATTTAATCTCTGTCAACACTGACTTCAAGTATGTAATTGCAGCTCGTAATTCGGGTTCCTTTTATTGAGCCTAATCGCAGTTCATTTATTTTCGTTCAGCGTCTGGCGGTCGTCTTAGACGTGTCAAAAATGTCATTCGTAGCAAACGTTCTCTCGACATCGTTCACACGCGCCTGACTCAGGCTCAGAAGTTACAGCCCGAGTTGTTATCTATAATCGTGAAAATTAAAAGTAATTCAAATTCAATGTTTTCTTGAAACAACAAATTTCTACAGAGATTAGGATTTTAATTTCAATCTATAAAAAGTTTCCGTTCTTCAATATTCTTAAAGGAATGAAAAATTATCCAGCAGCTCGGGTTAATACGAACGAGCCTGGTAGGTGTAAAGGACTAACTGGCATCTCTTGTCAAGAGTATAGGCGACAGTTAAATCGGTGATGTTTATTGTGCACTCCGCTTTCATTATTTGATTATTGTTATTTTGTGTGTCTGTGAGTAAAGATCAGTTGTGTTTTGCTGGGTTGCTTTATTTTTACCCTTAACTTAGAAATGGAGAAAGATATAGTGCTAGATATAAAAAAAATAAGCCATTTAGAGCTAAAAATATTGCGGTAAAATGTGAAATTCTTCGAGCAGGTCAGCCGATTCCGTCATTGAAAACGAAAGCTGGAACTCGAACATTTCAGATAAAATGGTACGAACAGATTGATTGGCTTTGTGCAAGTAGCGTCCCTGAGAAACTCTGCTGCTGGCCGTGTTTGTTGTTTCAACCGAAAGCTAATCAGTCGTGGACAGACGAAGGCTATAATAATTATAAAAACATCCTGAGTGACGGTAAGCATCACAGAAAATCAGTGAGTCAGTTAAGTAGTTATAAAAGCTTGAAAATTTCCAGACTGTACGATATTGTAACCGCTATTAATGAGTCTGCTAAACTGGAAAATAACAAAGAGGTAAAGAAAATAGACAATATTTAAAGCGGTTAACAAATGCAGTGTTATATCTGTGTAAACAAGAGTTGCCTTTACGTAGACATGATGAAGGAAGCGACAGCCTTAATAGAGGAAATTACCGTGAACTGTTGCAGTGCTTTGCTGGAATCGACAGCGTGTTTACTTCTAGATTTTCTACTAAAGAGAGGTCGAAACAGTTTTCAGGAGTCTCAAGACCTGAAAGTCATAGACATGTGAGACAACTCGCTTCGGATCGAATGCGGGAGTGATGGGCACCGATATTTCACCATTTTTGTGGTTTGTCCGGAGCGTTTGCTCTTCCACTTTCCAAGGAAGGGGCGTGTTCCGCTCGTCAGACGGTCCATCTGTTGTCAATAGCCGCTGACTGGAGTACTGAGCATGCTGTGACTAAATATGCGCAGGCATGCGCTGAAGCTGCGACATTTCTAGCATTTCCTTAACAGTGAGCATGTGTGGTCGCATTTGTCAGACAGGATTTTCCGCAACTTGTCTCACTGATGGAGCTACAGTCCTGGGTCAAGCGTAGACCGAGAAAGGACGCTTGATAGCCGGAGCATCAATAAGCACACCTATTCAGGCAACACGGTTGGTGGAAGTTAATAGTAATAATAAAAACAGAGGATAAAAATAGAGGATTGATAATAATAAAGTAGCAATCAATTACTGGCGTCTATGGCATCAAAAATACTGATCTCGTGCTTAAATTAGAAACCGTTATTGCCATAGAAACATTCAGTTTGTTAAACTCTGGTATCGAGAAAAAAGTAAAACGCAAAAAGTCAACAGGACCTTTTGACAGAATTGCGCAGATTTAAATCAAAATTCGTTTTATGAAATCATAATCGGAAGTGTCTACTGACGTATGCAATTGAAATACCAGTATTCTATTGTATACATGAATAAAATCTCATTTATCTCAGTGAAGTGGCAGTCCTCAAAATTCATTTCCTGATTTGTAAGATAGAAAAACATAGTTGGAAAATACAGCAAAACGGCTACTTAAAACTTCATAAAATATCAAGTGCTGATAGTGCTGTTAGAAAATATTAGTTCATGAGGTGTAGGCGAAGCAGCGAGAGTCTAAATAATAATTTCATTCTCAGTAGGTTCGATTTTTCCAGAATGTATGGAGGGTTATTATTATTATTATTATTATTATTATTATTATTATTATTATTATTATTATTATTATTATTATTATTACTATTATTATTATTATTATTATTTGTGTCTAGAGCTGTTGGCCGCGTGTTCGGAGGTCTGTGAAATTTTCTTTAAATTTGTTTTATGTTTTCTTTTTCCAAATTTTGTTGAACTGTTGTCTTTGTAACCCAGCTCGCCACAAGCAGGGATAGCTGGGATGGCAAAAAATTCGCCATTTAAGGGCGAATTTTGAGTTTTAATAATTCAAAATTTCATATTATTAAAAAGAAATCTAAACAAAATTTACAATATGACCACGGAAATCCTGTGTGTTGAAAATTATTGTAATAGCGCTTTCGAAATTTCTTTTCCTCCACTGGAGGCATGAACGAGGGAGCGGAGGAGAACACTAACACCGCTACCACCACTGCCATCACGAGGACCAACCAGAGTAGCAAACGTAAGCAGGAAAGTAAAGAGAAGGCAAAAAGAATTCTTTCACGTGAAATACCTGCAGATATCGCCATTGCCACCACTACCACGTCAAAGAAAGGAGAAAAAATTATTAAAGCAACAACGTCGTTTTCTTCTTCTAAGCAAACACAAAGTGGATTCGCTGAAATGTGTCGCAGAATGGAAGAGGTAAAATTATCAGAAACCGCCTTGGCTAGAGCAAAAGTGCATCTAACAAGAACTGGCAGGTCAGTCCACCTGAATACACCAGAAGAGGTGCAGGAAGAGACACAGTGGAGGACAATAATATACAGATGTATATCATTGAAAATGTGCAAGATAGAAGGAGCCACGCAGGCTCAGGCAAAAAAGTGCCGAGACTTGTATGGGACATCGTATATCGAACGTGGTAAAAGCTTTGGTACAGTAGAGGCGAGGTTTTCAACCGAACAACTGGCCAAAGAAAAAGGCTATGACAACTTTGAAGACCGATGAATTACATATGAATCCCACGTACCTCAGTCGAAGAGTTGTTAGAGTGAAGGTAGCGGAGGTGCCACCAGAAGGGGACATCTTTTTACTGGCAGTGGCCGAGTTGTAGGGCATAGAGGAGAGATGTAAAATTCTTGAAACACGGAGACACGAAAAAGAAAATTGGTACGGTACTGGGATGGAAGTCTTATTGCATGCGGATTTCGCAACCGCACAAGAGATTCCAGATCTCACCGAGCTGCGTGGAGGTTGAAAGTTATTTGTAGCGGTAGAAGGCAGAAAGGCCAGATGCCACATTTGTGGCCAAACAAACCATTTAAAGGCTTTCTACCCAAGACAATCAAAAGAGAAAACTGAACTGCTGCAGGCACC
The DNA here is from genome assembly GCF_001194135.2 of Octopus bimaculoides. NCBI lineage: Eukaryota > Metazoa > Mollusca > Cephalopoda > Octopoda > Octopodidae > Octopus > Octopus bimaculoides. The sequence continues at coordinate 32,686,604 of NC_068997.1, forward strand.
TCCAACTACAGCAATAACAGTAGAAGCAACAACACTAAACAAAATAACTCACCAACATCTATAGCTTCCACTCACCGATCAGCAACAAAAACAACAGCATCAATACCTGCCAAAACAACAACAACCTTACCAACAAAGCACAGCCAAAAAGTCCCACAAGATTTACCCTTACCCCCTCCCGAACACTCAGACATGTCCTGCACAGATGGGGAGGCAGAAGAGCTTAAGTGACAAGTCACCAGATCTAAAAGAAAAAGGAGCAAAAATTCATCAACAAAAGCAGAAAAGTCTGGCAGGTATGATGGCAGTGAGGAGACACATGACAAAACAAACACACAAACACCTTCCCTATTAGCAACCACACCAGCACTGTCAACAACAACAGCATCCCCATCAGCACCGTTGACAAGAACAACCCAGTTCACACACACAACTCGCAGCCCGGACAACCCAACATCAGCAACACACACTCATCAACTACACAACAATAAACACAAACAATAAAGAATTAACGGCACACATATACAACCATACAGGCATCACAAGCACCGATTTCATCACACCACCAAACAACACACCATCACACAAAATGCCTGGTAGCATCACAAAACACATACAATAAAATAAAAACAAAATATCCAGAATGAGTTGGGGGCTTCAGGAAAGATATCAACAAAAGACTCTACAACGAACTGCTCGTGGAAACACAAATAATCCCGGGGACGGAATAACCGTCCCAGCCTCACCAACAAAATCGCAGTAAGTAGCCTTTTCGGCTTCTATACCTCCATCTTACATGGCCTCGCTTACGATAGGCAGTATAAATGCACGTAGCCTGGGATCGCCTTGGAAACAGAGTCATCTACTCAACGACCTCAGGTCACAAAATGTCGATGTAGTAGCCATCAGTGAAACCAGTCTCTCCGACCGACGAGCGTTCATACCCATTATCGTTGGATACGAGATCTATTTATCTCCATGTCAGCTGGGAATGAGAGGTGAAACTGTTGTGTTATTCCGGAGATCCCTGGATCTCGAGATAAAGACTATCTTCCAGAACCCAGAAGTTAAGTTGGTGGTCTTGGATGTGAGCATCGAAAACTTGCTCAGACGTTTTCAATTGTCTGACCGGCACCGGCTAGATTTCCCGAATGCGCCAGTGTGAACCTGGTCTAACCGCAGGGTGTCATCCAGGACGTATTTAGATAAAATTTTCTGTAGGCCAGTAGATAGGAATAGTTTAAGTGCGACGACGTCCTCAGGGAGATTCTAGGCGTCGACGAAGACGAACTGGCAAGTTTATTCTGGAGGACTTTCCGGTCGGGGATTGTTATGGATAGGGCGCTACCGGCTCGAGATAAACTCTACGGACACGAATGTGCTGTCAGACGGGCTTGTCCGAGATGCTCGCAGAGCGATGAAACCGTTCTGCATGCACCCGTTCAGTGTCCGGGCATTGCTGACTTGTGGAGTTATGTCGAACAGCTGCTGTCGCATGTAGGACAGATCCGTCTGTCGTCCGAGTCCATAATGATGATTGCCCCGCCGACCTCCTTTACTGGCAAGGCAGTTTTCCTTTGTCTGGTGGCTGTGGCAAAAGAGGTGGTCTGGTGGACGAGGCTGAAAGGAATGAGAACAGAAACTTTACTCTCCGAAACCGGCCGCATTAAGAACGGTTTCCAAGTAACGATGGTCTACTCTATCGAAAACTTTCGACTGATCTAAACTGACTTTTTCAAGTTTCATTTGAGAAGGAAAGTGAGGGTGGAGTGGGAGGTGCTGTCCTCGAGTGAATTTATCAAAAGGTGGGTGAGAGTTGCAAAAATGGCTAGAGTGGATGGTACCACTCTCAGTGTAGACCTGTGAGTCGGAAGAAGGAAGTTGGAGTGGGCTCTCTTTCTTGGTACTCATGGTAATCTTGGATGGTGTAGTCTCTTGATTATCCCTAGAGGTCCTCCTGAATCAAGGGCGATCCCATCACGATCCTTTTACCCCCTCTTTTTCTAGTGTCATATACTATGTATACTTCCCTTCTAATGTATACAGTGTATACTTTTTCTTTTATTATTCCATTATATGTAAACCCTCACACTTTGTCTGTTTTTGTATTGTCCCCTCATCCTTCGACCTGGTGGCAAATAAAGGAAATCATCATCATCATCATTATCATCATCATCAACATCATCATCATCAAATTTCAGGCCTTGTGCCGTTAGTAGAAAGGAATATTATTATTATTATTATTATTATTATTCAGTTGTTTTATTTTTATAACGTGCTTTCACTTCACTACCGAGCGCAGCTCTGTGCGCCTTGGGTATGTGCTGTGGTTTGCTGTGGTGCTCTTATGTTTACTGTATTGAAAGTGTTTTGCGTAGAATGTGTGCAGTACCCAGTAGTGCAATTTTCTGTATGTTATATATATTTGTAAGTCCTGGTGTTTTTGTTATGTATTTGTCTGAATATTTTTTTATTATACCTAAGGCACCTACTATGATAGGAATTGTTTCTGTTTTTAGATTCCACATTCGAATTATCTCTATTTCCAGGTCTTTGTATTTTGAAAGTTTTTCCATTTCTTTTAGAGAAACGTTGTCATCTGCTGGTATTGAAACATCAATTAGAAGGCATTTTTTTCCTTCATGATCTTTGACAACTATATCTGGTCTATTTGCCTTAATTTCTCTATCTGTGTGTATTGGCATATCCCAGAGTATGGTTGCTTTCTCGTTTTCTGTGACCTTTTCTGGCGTGTGTTTATACCATTATTAGGGTGAGCTAGAAGAATTGTTAGCACGCTGGACGAAATGCTTAACGGTATTTCGCCCGTCGCTTCGTTCTGAGTTCAAATTCCGCTGAGGTCGATTTTACCTTTCATCCTTTCGGGATCGATAAATTAAGTACCAGTTGAGTACTGGAGTCGATGTAATCGATTATCCCCCTCCCCCAAATTTCAGGCTTTGTGCTTGTGGTAGAAAGGTTTATTATTATTATTATTATTACACATGTATTTTTTAAAATCTTTTAATATCTTACCTCTTACTGGTTATCTTCGCCTTAGCGGAGCTGTTTTGAAAAAAAAAAAAAACATATTTGTAGCTGTAAAACCGACAGACGGAACATTGGAATACTTCTACTATTAAGCTAGCCTTGACAACCATTTTCCCCAAAGTATTTGGTAATTTATTATTTATGAAGTCATATATAAATAAAGAGACAGACATTAACCAAACTCTTTAAAGTCAGAATGCCAAACCTCATCAGTAGTCCAGTGTGTCTAGTGGCATCTTTATTGCCATTTTCTAAGGTTGTTCGGTACAGTTTTTCTAGCGATTAGCTTTTATTTCCCTCCAAGCTAAAATACCATAATTTAGATGGAGATGTACAAGAGAGAAGTATAGGGCTGTTAGTGCGTTCACAGGAAGGAATGTTTTGCATCTTTTTATAGCCGAGAAAGATGTTAAAGTTTTAAAGTTGATTAGCTGAACATGTTGAGTGCACTTAATTGTGTCATCTGTTTGTACATGAGGGCAGAGTGGTGTACGGTAGAGTTGGAAGAGTGTCAGGTTGAATGCATTATGGCATTTAGTCTATGTCACTTTAACTTCTGGGTTCGAATCCAACTGAGATCGACTTTACCTTACCTTTCATTTAACCCGTGGTCGATGAAATAACTGACTACCTCTATGATCGATGTAAACAGTACCACATACCAGTAATTACATCTCACAGTCAATTAAATTATTCACGAAAGACAGAAATATATAGAATCAAGATGAAAGACGTATCAAGATATATGTACGAGTAAAGATGAGAAATAGAATTTCATTATGAAATATGTACGAGATTGAAATATGTGCAATAGGTATCTGTCTGTCTATCTATCTATCTATCTGTCTATCTATCTATCTATCTATCTATCTATCTATCTATCTCTATCTCTCTCTCTCTCTCTATAT
>NC_068997.1:32691162-32703626 GCF_001194135.2 Octopus bimaculoides
ATATATATATATATATATATATATATATATACAGTTATATGTAATATCTTGGACTAATGAGTACATGTCAATTAGTGTGCTGATGAATTGAGTAAAGAACTGATGCATATTGGGCTACCTAGTGTCATCCGAATTTGGGGTGTATTTCTGTTGGATCTACTTCAGGAATTCCGCTTTTAGTTGAGATAGTAATCGATTAAAGAAATACCAAATTCATCTTCTCTTTCTTTAATCGATTATTATATATACACACACATACACACAAACACACACACACATACACATAAACACACACACATATGCATATAAACATATGTATATCAAAAGGATGTGTTGTAATGCTGTTCCACAGTCATACCAACAATCCAACATACCTCCATCATCAGCTGCACCACGGATGTCATTATGGTTTCGACACCTTGGCAGTACCATTCAATCCGACCGTGTCAACAGCACTAAAATAAGTGTCGTTTATGTATGTATGTATGTATGTATGTATGTATGTATGTATGTATGTATGTATCAAGGGTTGAACATACAGAACACAACAAGGAGAAAATGTTAGACGAAAGCAGAGTAAACTGGAAACTAGACGAAAACTTAATGGACGGGAAATATAGACAAAGACACGATACACGAAATACTCGCAGCTGAGTTTTCCTCGTCAGTCAATGACCCAAAATACCATAGTGGTTTCGTGTCATTGCCATTTAGACCACTCAGTCTTGGAGGCGATATATATATATATATATATATATATATATATTCATATATACGAGGGGGTACCAAAAATAAACCGTAATTTTGCAATATTATTTTATTCACTTAGTTTTACTTGTTTACACTTATATCATCTCCAAAATATTCTCCATTTGAAGCAATGCATCGGTCCAGACCCATTTTCCACTGTTTGAAGCAGTCCTGGAACTCTTGCGAAGTGATGCCTTTCAATGCCCCCGTCAGTTTTTTCTTCGCCTCTTCCACATTTGGAAATTCTGTACCACCAGCTTTCGTCACCATAAACGAGAAGGTCCCCAAAAGTAACCGGAAACGTTCTCTGTGGGACAAGCCCGTTGTAGTTCAGGTTTCCACCGCTAGTAGCCCCTTCATGCAACCCTCAGGCATCAGTCTGTCGACTGGCGTCAGTAAGTGATGTCGAACTGCTATGTGGTGCGTATTTGTATTACAATGCTTCTCCCCTGTTCGTCAATTTTTGCGGTGATTTCATTTTTGGCAACAAGATTTGTCCTTGTTGTAGCAAGTCAATTTGGTATATCAGTCTGACCTTCCGTAGTCCTTTTGAACATACATATCAATTGGTTTCTATAAAATGTCAGCTTCTTGTACCAATATCCAACTATTAGGTCCCTTTCAGGTGTTGGTTCTCTCAATTGTATTTAACCATGATGCATTCAAGTTGAAATCCCTCTTTTCGTTCCAAATTTTTGACCAGAATGATTGTAGATCTTCTTGTGAGAGAGCTTTCTTAATGGTAATGTTTTCCGTCCTCATCTCTCTGTATAATGCTTGTGGGTTGGAAGCAAATTTGTGATTGATACTGGTTCGTTCAAAAATTCGCATGCGATACCGGAGTTTCTCGCTCATCGTCCTAAGTTCATGTTTTAAAGTGATTAGCTTTCCCTCAAGAGGTCAGTGTGAAGAGTTGCCATAAAGTTTCGTTAATTTTTGTCTAAGGTAGAGTTGGTGAGGCGTAGACTCATTTTTCTCCTTACATTTTATTGCTGTAGTTAACCTTCTGTTATGGCGGCACACGTTGTTGATGTTTTCTTCAAGTTTTGTTTTCCATCTAGGTTGTTTTCGTTTAGTAATTTCGTAACTTTGTTCGCTGTAGATTTCTCGCAGGTGTTCTTTAAGAGTGATAGCGGCGAATATAGGAGTATTTATATTCCAGTAATTAACATCACATGATTCCATATGCTTTCCAGCGATACTGTTGATAACTTTAAAGATTAAATCGGTCGGATTTTTTCTCACTCTTGTTGGGAATGGTCTGTTGCTCAACGAAAGCCTCGAGAAAGTAGCAAAATCTTTTGCGAATTGTAATTTTAAAATGTTTTTGAGTTGGATGTATTCCGCAGTCTTCGCTACTGAGTCAGCTGAGTTTAGAGACCCGAATTTAGCGATGGCGGGAGAAATGGTTTGTTTACATTACTTTTTACGCCGCTTCTGGCAGACATTGGCCCATTCTCAGTGTTTTGGGAGGATCGAGGACCAGTTTTATTTTTGTTTTGTTTTTTGTTTTTTTACAAAAGATGTTTGTTGTCGGAGCTGTTTCGCCGTGAAGGTAAGTTGGGATGAGCTTTGTCCCAGCATTGTTTTAACCGCTTCATGTATCTAATTGAAGGGTCATCTCAGGCTTTTTCATAACCCCGAAGTAAATCTTTGTTCAGGTGTTGAGTCCAAGTAAAATGAGAAGAGTACTTACGTCTTCTTAAATAGCTTACTGGTGAAGTAGTTCTGTTTTAATCGGTGGTGACGTTGTTAGTTTCATCTGTGGTGGTGTTAGTTTCAACCATAATCGTGTTAGCGAGATTCCACGTGGTGTAGGTGTATATTTTAAAATCTGTTCAGAATAACGCTACGTTGTTGAGTAAAAGGTGTTTCTCTTATTAATTATTGGAGAAATAAACCCGTTATCGATCTAGGCTGGAGAAGTCGGCATATTTCTAGAGGAAGGCGTTCAAATGGACTTTTTAAACGGTCCTCTACACCTGCACGTCCGACGTTGACGGCACCATGTATGTATGTATGTATGTATGCCAATCAAGTTTAAATACATACCACACAAGATGGTATGTGTATAAATCATATGAAATGTATATTATCAACATGAAATATGTGTCAAGATGAAATTTGTAGCTGCCCACCATTAAAATGAAATATGCACTATCAACATGAAATATATTCCATCAAGATAATACAGAAATCAATATGAAATATGTAGCAGTCGAGATGAGATGTGTAATTAATTATCCATGCATCCAACGGTCGATGAAACAATTATCAGTCAAATTCTGGAGTCATTTTGTTTGTTTTATGCCAAATCTTTGAAACTATCTGTTCTGATAGGACAAGAGAAGTAGTATAATTTTCTCGTGCTCTTTCTATCTTTGCATTGTGTATATTCAATGTTGCTATTTATTTCCAAGCCGGCCAACAATGACCATCACGACTCAATTTTAGGAATAGTGTACTTAGAACTAGTCTATTCAATTTGTTCTTTTATAAGACGGTAAGGTGTAATTTTAAGGGTCTGGTCGATACTCTCTCATTGGCATTACTTTCTCCTGTAAGTAAGCTGTGCTTCCAATAATACTTGAGTTAAGTAAGCAATATCTATTGAGCTTAGGACACCGAACTGGCAGAATCGTTAGCACACCGGGTGAAATGCTTAGTGGCATTTCGTCTGTTTTTACGTTCTGAGTTCAAATTCTGCTGAGGTTGATTTTGCCTGTCATCCTTTTGGGGTCGATAAAATAAGTACCAGTTGAGCACTGAGGTCAATGGAATCGACTTGCCTTCCCCCTGAAATTGCTGGTCTTGTGCCAAGATTTGAAATCAATATGTATTGAGTTTAGTTATTTCTTGCTGAGTTTAATAATACTAGTTTATTTGAATTAAACGGAGCTGATAAATTGGATCTTTTTAAAAATGTGTTTCAACATTGATATTCAGTGAGGATTGTCTCAGATGCCATCATAAAAATAGAAGTGGAATTACTTCAGCTTTGTCTTTATATATATAGTAAGAGACTTGGTCCGAGTATTGATCCTTGTGAGACTCCTGGTACTCTACTACTTTCAAGACATCTGATGGTATGTAAATATTATATTACATTTCCCACAATAGGTAACGATTAAATATTTCATTTGCACTGCTTCGTATACCGTACTGTTGTGATTTTGATGTTATAATTTGACAGTAGGCATGAAGCCACTTGTAGCAGCTGTTATATCAAGAGATTAGAGGATTGTGTAAATATAGAGAGTGTCAAATCCGGAATCTGGCTAAATTGGTGATAGTCTGCGTCATAAGTGGAAATTAGTTGGGAGTCTGAGTGGAAAAGAGAGAGAGGTTGGGATGTTGTCGCTTTGGTTGTAAGCAAGTAGAGACAGTAAGTGGGGAATAACATTCATACCATATTGAACTATAAATGTTTTAACAATGATTACACATGCAATATAAAGAAAAAAATTATTAACTTTATTGAAAAGTTCTGGTTAAGAAAGACAAGGGAAATAACTCTGTAATCTACATTAATTAAAATCTATACAAATACTTAAATAGCAGTTGGAGGATTAATTTTTGGCAAATAAAGTGACCACTCTGGATATGTTTTGATCTCATAAGTCATGTTTAGTTGTACATCTGCTTCCCAGTACTTAAATCACGGTGATCACCTCCACATTTGAATATAGGAAAAATCACTGCATCTCTTGACTTCAGGGATCTGTTGTAAATAAATTTTCTAAAATTTCCTCAGAAGTAACGATTATTCATTGAACCCAACGAAAGTATTAAGGTTCGTACTAACAATATTCAATATTATTCACGTTTGTTGACATACTGTTGAACATGGCCACGTTCCTACATTAATGTGGATATGTTCAACGAAAGAAAGTTATGGTTCATTTAAAAACTTCATTTATAGTGCTCCAAATGTTTTACATTACGCTCATGCTTACCTCTTTACTCTTTTCTAAGCTACTTTCTTGATTTTCTACGATATATTATTGTAATATTTGAACCTACGAATACTGGTGGTCTCTTCATTAACACTAACAACCGAAGAAACTGTTATAAAAGAGTTAAACCGAAGATACAGTTATAAAAGAGTTAACACAGCTATAAAAGTTATCTAAAATTTCTATAGCTTATAGCTGATATTTGTTTCAAATGTAAAGCTTCAAGTGAAATAGCAAAATCTGCTGAGAATTTATTATACTCTATGTTTGTATGACGTTCATTTTGGGAATTGAGAAAGTGTTTAAATTAATTTTACTATAAATTTTGTTTGCTTAGTTCGTTGGATTAATTCACTTATTGCACAGAACGTGCTAAAGTGGCCTGAAATTTCTTCAGATTTATCTTTGAGGGATAGAATTAAGATTTGAAAAGAAAGCACAGTTACTAGTGATACATTTTGCTTCAGTTAAATTCAAGAAAAGAAAAAAGAAAAACAAGGAAATATAAAATATATCAACGAAAAAGGTTTAAAGTATCCAGATCATTATAATTCACCAGACTGATGCTAAATCCAACGATGATTTTAGTTTCGTTTCGGCATGCCCGAGCTTTCTTTATGATCATCCAAGCAGTATTTGTACTTTTTCTCGCTTCTTGGATTTCCAAATGTGTTCAGATATAAACTTTACGTTGTTTTTGCTTTTCGCTTTCAGGTAGTGGTGGAATTAGCTATTGTGTTTGTGAAGGCGCTTTTTTAGTGTGACCCTTGCTTCCCAGCAAAAATTCACTTCATCCAGTACCTCTCCTTAATCCTAAACAAAAGACCCGAAATTTCTTCACATTGCTGTGATATATTAAAGTTCTTGCCGATCGATTTCAAAACAAGAACTTCGGATACCCGATGAAAAGGACAAACGTCGCCAACAACACTTCTAACTAAGCTTTCATCCATACGACCAACCATGGATGAAATCTAAAGCAGAACATATAGATACCTGTCACAGTGTGCAATCCTCATCAAAGTCAAAATCAATCACGTGACGAATTACCTGATCAAACACATCTAATCAAAAGGCACCCAATACTCTGTCATTACATTTTCTGAACCACTAAGTTACGGGGGACATCGGCAGTTGTCAAACGGTAGCGGGGTACATAAACTGGCATAAAGACTTGCGCGCACGCACACACACGCACATGTATACGACTGGCTTCTTTCAGTTTCCGTCTACCAGACCCACTCACAAGGCTTTGGTTGACCCGAGGCAATAGTAGAAGACACTTACCCAAAGTGCCACGCAGTGGGATTGAACCCGAAACCATGTGGTTGGGAAGCCAGGTTCTTACCACACACTTCTATTTAAGTATTTGAAGAGAAATACATTAGGGAATCAGTATGAATTGTAATATCGTAACAGGTACATCCTTACCACAAACTATGTCACTTTTGTGTGAACGGTAATTGTGCAGAGTAAAAGTTACCAAGAGGATGAGAGATACTACTTTATCGTGTAGCTCATCATTATCAACATATACCTGTTAAATGAATGGTTTATCCAAATTTGTTTGATGTTTATGGCGCATCATTCTTTTGTATAACTCAGTGTCAGAACTGAGCTCATTGTAAATTCTTTTTTACTAATATCTTTTGCAGTCAATTTAAGCAGATTTGCTGAGACTTGTGTATTCCCATCTGTATTCCAATCTTGCTTTTGTTCTAACAGCATCAGCTCCTTGTTACATAGATTTTCTCTATAGAACTCTAAAAACTCAATTACATCATCCTCTATGACTTCCTTAAACTTGCAAGTGTCACTTGCAAGTGTCATAATATCTTTCCTAATTTTATGTAGACTTTCTACTTGCGGAAAACATGTATTCGAATACAGTCTGGCCATGAATTTTTCCAAGCACAGTTCTAAGTCGAGGGTTTTTACTTCACCCCATGACTCAGCTATGTTTTCTACAATGTCCATTATGTTGAATATCTTCCAAAATGTCTCTAACTATATTTTTGTTCTCCTGTCATTTTCTTTCATAAGTTGTTTGCAAGTTCTCAGATAATATGTCATGACGTTAGCTATCATACATTGATCTATTGGCTGGTGTATATAAGCTTATTTAAGTAACAACGTTTTTCAGCAACACCATGTTTTTTTTCAGCTGCTCAGGATAATTATTTGTAGCCTTTGTAATTAGCACTGACAGCTTCATCAGTCATTTTTATGTTATGCATATTCAAGTGCTTCTTAAATCTTTCAAACTAACCTTTACTAGCCAGAAAAAGGGTTTTCTTTAGTAAGTTTACCTTCCTTTTTCTGGAAATCGTCATACAAACCTTTTAAAATTACTATTGTACTTATCGGTACATTATGTAGAGCATGATCCTCAATCCATTCACCCAAGAGCCGTTCACTAGATCCATGAAAAAAATTAGGTCTTAACAGTTAAAGAATAAGTTCTTCATCACTGAATTTTCTCTGTGTTGTCAATTATTGCTCTTACTCACAGCAGACGGTGCAAGCTTTAATGGTTTGACATGACTGATTTTTCTCTCGCATCAAGCTTTTTTAAATGTAATTCTTTTATACTTCATTTTCACAATATTACCTTCAGTTGCAATTCAAGTTACCTGGCTTCTTCCAGACATCTTGAATTGTAGGTTATTCCAACAGAAGTAGAAGTTAACAACTATCCACAAAAAAAAAATAAAATGTAGAAAAAAATCAGCACCAAGATTTAGTTGCTTCTAAAAATCATTTGATGTTTCTTTTGGGAGGAAATGCCCAGTGGTGATATGATGCAATAATAGAAATTAGACGATAAAAGGGTAAAGAGATGAGGTAGGGAGAAGTACTGTATGATCATAGTTAGTTGAAGGGTTACCAAGTTCATGACACATTGTTCCTTCCACTTCTGATTTGGGTCATAAAGACAACACAGTTTACTCTCTCTCTCTCTCCCTCTCCCTCTCTCTCACTTACACACATACACGTCCACTGTGTTGACATATAACATATGTAGCTACAGATGTTGCTATGGTGTTTATACCATTATTTTTGCTGCCAGTTTGTTATTTAAAAGTTGGTGGGTTGGCAGGGGTAGTAAAATTAGTTGAATTGGTCTTGTGCTGATGATGGTGATATTGGGGGTGCTGTTTGTGGTGGTGCTGGTCATAAGGTTCTTGTTAATTTTGTTGTTGCTGTTTAATCGTAAGTCAATCTTCATTGACCTAAAATCAAAAACATTTCATTCAACATTTAAAATACACTACCGCACCACATTATCTCACGCGGTTGTCTTTTATTTTTAAAAAAAAAGGGAGCTGTTTATCTCGTTTATACTATCTTTGCTTCGTTGCTGCTGGTGGTGGTCATTAAGGAGTTGGTGGATTGGTCATGGCAGTGATAGTATTGGTTTTGGTATTAATGATAGTAGTGGTGATGGTGTAAGTTGATATATGTGTGTGTGTGCGTGTATGTATATATATATATATATATATATATATATATATGGGAGAATGTACGAAAAAACAACAACAGACGAGGACTATATATATATATATATATTTGTATATAGATACACATGTATATATGTACATGCATATATACATATAGATGTATGTATGTATATATACATATGTGTGCGTGCATGTGTGTGTCTGCCACGCGCGCAAGTGTGTGTGTGTATGTGTATGCGTATATATAAATGTGTGTGTGTGTATACATACATACATACATACATACATACATACATACATACATATATATATGTGTGTGTGTGTACACATATATATATATGTATGAAAAATGTATAAAGAAGCGAGGTAATGTATACTGAATGTATATATACATATGTGTGCGTGTATGTGTTTGCCCGTGCGCAAGTGTATGTTTGTGTGCGAGTGTATGTATGTGTGTGTGCGTGTGTATGCATGTGTGTGTGTGTATGTGTGTGTGTATGTGTGTGTGTGTGTAGATGGAGAAACGTTCATTGTGACCCAAGAAAATATAGACAAACACAAACATTCAGTGAAAAATTTGACATCACACTCCGTAAATGTTAATAGTGACGCACACACAAAGATTGCTTTCGCGCGCTCACACACATAAATGCATGTATGTATGTATGTATGTATGGATGGATGGATGGATGGATGGATGGATGGCGATTACAATTTTTTCAATTGTTTATTTGATCTCAGCTAAATCAGCGAGAAGCAACATTTTTGCTGAGAAGAAAATGTTTTAAAATTTTCTAGATTTATCCGCGTTTCCGTAAGAGCGAAATTACAGATGGTTTCTGAAATTAACAGTCATACTTCACAATTCTCTGGTAAGCGCAAAATCACGTAATGTGACTGTAACGCGGGAATGCCGGTAACTGAAATGACAACTAAAAACCATGTAATTGTTGTATTATATTTTGATATATGTGTGTTCTATTTTCAGTCATTATTTCGTCTGTATTATTTAATATTATAACTCTAAGCTTAGTGTAATTTCATATTTATTTCGTCGGTTAGACTTTGGAAATATTTTCTCGTATTTACAAGATTAATATTTCGATCTCCCTATTTGCAGTTCCAATTTAATGCTTAACCCTTTCCATATCTTTCTCTAACTTTCTCTTATACTCACTTTCCACTCCTCATCCCCTCCCCCTCCTCCTTCAATATATCTCTCTCTCCGCTCTCCAATACAACCCCCTCCCCTTTTCCTGCCTCCCACTCAACCTCAACTCACTCTTTAAAAAGATAGGGCAAACATTAATATTCTTTCCGGCTTTGCTCTTTCCTTTGTTGTTCCTTTGATGGGTGTGTGCGTAGTACGATGGTTATGATCCTGGTGGTGGTGATGTTAGTAGTGGTGGTGGTGGTGGCGGCGGCGTTGGCGATAGTGGCGAGAAACGTTGGCCGGGTGCTTGTGACATTGTTTGTATATAGAATACTCGTGATAGTGATGGTGGTGACAGTCGTAAACATGATGTTGCTGTATCCAATGTTGGATGATAAGTGTAATTCACTAGTTCTCAACCGGTGTTCATATGACCCTTGGTGGGGTCTATCTCGGATTTCGTGGGTCCACACAAGCAAAATAGTACATTGGGGAAGCATTATTAAGGGTGAAAGATTTTGCTTTAGATGCGTTTTTTGCAAGAAATAGCTAAGTTTCTTTCTTAAATGTTTTCCATAATTCAATGAGTGAATAACAAAATAGGAATTTTGAAAGAAGTATCTATAAAGCTAGTTTAAAAACAAAAAGAAAATTGTATAGTCATGGGGATCCAACAGGATAAAATAGTAATAGAAGGGTGCCATTGGTAAAAAATGGTTGAGAAACAATTGGGTAATTTGATATGATATTAAACTTATCGAGTATTGGATATGGGCTTTGCATGAAAATATTTTCTACATTGAACTAGGATTTATTTATAGATATTATTTACTTAAAAGTCAATATTTTGATTTCAACGCTAATGTAAAATTCAGAAAGTTCACTAGAACTCTTGAATGGGAATATTTACAACCAAGAAGAGCACACATACACACACACAAACACGCACCATCGCACGCGCACACTGAAACGCCTACCACCACTACCACACATGTATATGTATTTGTGTTGTATGTGCATATATATATATATATATATATATATATATATATATATATATATATATATATATATATATATATATTTAAAATATGGCAAAAAATCATATATTAATTAATATCGATTAATTACCAGGAAGCTAGCACATTTAAAGAATCAAAGAGATTCAGAAACAGTATCTGCAATCTCAGGGTATTAAAGTACATTTTTATATATGACGTTGACCACTAACGTGGACATTCAATGTGCTAGAAATAGATCACATTATATATGTATATACACACATACAAAAAGTGTTATGAGCTCGGCAGTACAAAGGGGGAAAATTTAGATGGAGAGAGATTGATAAAGGATGGAAGAGCAAGAGGTGTGAAAAAGAGACTAGGTGAGTGGGAGGTGAATAATAGGAAGGGGGAGGAGGAGAAAAAGGATGAGGAGGAGGACGACTAGGACAACGGCGACGACGGGGAGGAGGAGGAGGAGAGTTTCAAAAGATAGAAACGATGATGGGAGAGATACAAGGAAACAAGATGGAGAGTAGGTAGGGTAGGAAGATGGAAAGGAGATGGCGTAGAGGAGAGCAAAAGCAATAATTGAGCACCATCACCATCACCATCGCTACTACTACTACTACTACTACTACTACTACTACTACTACTACTACTACTACTACTACTACTACTACTACTGCGTCTGCTGCTGCTGTTACTACTACCACTATTACTACTACTACTACTACTACTACTGCTGCTGCTGCTGCTACTGCTTCTACTACTACTACTACTACTACTACTACTACTACTACTACTACTACTACTACCACATCGCAAGTATGATTATGATGATTATGATGGACAGTGCTGGTGATGGTATTGTTGGTGTTGTTGTTGCTGGAGATAACGATGATAAAAAAAATATGATGCTAAGAATTAGAAGAGGAGGGAGAAAAGAAAAAAAAACAGGGAGACCAACAACAATTTCATTACAGCATCCTCCCCAGCACGTCTTTCCCACCCGGAATGATAAATAGACAGTGAGGTCATATCTCTGTTTTCGGAATCAGCGAACGAGGTCGAAGGTCAGTGGATCAGAGTCAGATGAAAGTAAATGAAGGGAAGTGGGATGCGGGTCGGGGGTGGGGGTGGATACGTAAGGGAGATGGAAGGTGTGGGATCGGAGGGGTAGGAGGGGGTACTGATGGTGGGTAGCAATGGTGGTGGTAGTGGTGGAGGTGGTAGAGTGGAAATGGGGTAAGGCCGTGTTGTTAGTGCTTAATAAAGCAGAAATCTGCACCGAGAGACACCGAAACAACTTTAGCCACACTGCCTACTACTACTACTGGCGTAGGTAGTGGTGGTATTGGTGGTATAACTACTAGAAGTAGTAGTAGTAGTAGTAGTAGTAGTAGTAGTAGAGGAGGAGGGAGAGGAGACAATGATTAGAAGAAAAAACGCATAGATATATTGAAAGTATGGAGGGAGACAGAAAGGAAGAAAGATAGAGGAGAAAAGGAACAAAAACCAGCTCAGTATTCAGTCAACTGTGACAAACTCAAGATTCGTCCGTGACGGCTGCTGTTACGATTGGTTGCCTCGACGACCACACCTTCCCATCTCTGCTACCGCCACAGTTAACGCTTACCATGGTAACAATAGGGAAGGGAGCCTGAACGTGTCGTCGCCGCGACCTACTAGAAATGGGTACAAAATCTCCGAATCGCACAATGTATTTTTAAAAATGTCAGACAACTGGATTATGTGGTATTACATATACTTACTGTTCGAATAAAGTACTGGATCTTCATAGCTGGAACGCCTTTGATCATGGTTCTGTTCAGTCGTTGCTAACCGTGGGCTAAATCATATCACCACTACCACCACCATAAACGACAATAACAGCCACAAATAGCATTAGAATGACGACTGCAATACTTCATCTCCCTATCATAACATCTTCATACCACATATATACACACACAACCACACATAGAATATCCCCTGCCCCTACACATTCAGTGACGATATATAGAACAATACTCCACAAATAATCAACATTGCCTTGCTACTGCAATAACCAACATACATCGATATATATATGCGCATGCACACACACACACACACACACACACACACACACACACAC
>NC_068997.1:32703636-32703859 GCF_001194135.2 Octopus bimaculoides
TATCACCACTACCACCACCATAAACGACAATAACAGCCACAAATAGCATTAGAATGACGACTGCAATACTTCATCTCCCTATCATAACATCTTCATACCACATATATACACACACAACCACACATAGAATATCCCCTGCCCCTACACATTCAGTGACGATATATAGAACAATACTCCACAAATAATCAACATTGCCTTGCTACTGCAATAACCAACATACATC
>NC_068997.1:32706501-32708120 GCF_001194135.2 Octopus bimaculoides
ATTACTTGTTTCAGTAATTTGACTGCGGCCATGCCAGAGCACTGCCTTGAAGGGTTTTTAGTCGAAGAAATCGACCCCAAGACTTATTCTTTGTAACCCTAGTTCTCAGTCTATCGGTGTTTAAACACACCAACATTGGTTGTGAAGCGATGGTAGAAGGACAAACTGAGACACAAAAGCATCACACATAAATATTTATACATATTGATATATATATACGACGGGTTTCTTTCAGTTTCCGTCTACTAAATCCATTCATAAGGCTTTGTTCGGCCTGATGCTATAGTAGAAGACACTTGCCCAAGATACCATGCTGTGGGACTGAATCCAGAACCATGTGGTTAGGAAGCAAGCTGGATCTTTTCTATTTGGCAACCAATTTTCAATCTCTTCAAATTCTGTTCGAATTGTAATGATTTAGTTTTATATGCTATTCACTGCAATGAGGTAGCTTTATATGCTAATCAATGCAATAAAATTCATTTTCGCTATAAATCAATAAATAAAATGTTAATAGGCGCAGGAGTAGCTGTGTATAGGCGTAGGAGTGGCTGTGTGGTAAGTAGCTTGCTTACCAACCACATGGTTGCGGGTTCATTCCCACTGCGTGGCACCTTGAAAGAGAAAGAGGAAGAGAGAGACAGAGAGAGAGAGAGCGGTGTGTGTGTGTGTATATGCGTGTATATATATATAATATACACACTTGCTTATACGTAAACAGCTGTCACCATCACTATTGAGGGATCTTCTATGTGGAAGCTTGATCTAGAACTATCAGCTAAATCTTTTTCAAATTATACATTATCTTTAAAAGCGATAAAAAAAGACACACACACACACACACACTCACACTGGCTGCTGCTGTCAAAGGTATACTATCCGTGGATGGATTGACTTTGATAATAAATCTGTTCGATTAGGGATGGGATACTTTTGTTGGTAGTGGTGTTGTTAGCGACGGTGCTGCTGCTGCTGCTGTTTGCACCCCACCTGCAGTCTTTCACCCCGATTTTCTACGGGCCTAAACAACACCAACACCACGAACAACAACAGTACTCAACCAGTAACTTGTATTACGGTGACCACCGCTATCATCACCACCACAAGTGCCACCATCACCAGCATAACCACCACAACCACCACCATCACCACCTCTGTAATTGTAGTACTACACACACCCATCAAAGGAACAACAAAAGAAAAGACCAAAAAAGAATAGTCATAAATGCCCTTCTTTGAAAGATTGCGTTAAGTCTGAGGGGGAGATGAAGGAGAAGTGGGAGAAGGAGGAGGAGAAGGAGAAGGAAGAGTGTGTGTATTAGAGAGAAAGAGCGAGGGAAAAGACTGATGTATAATAGAGAAGTAGGAGTAAGAGTATGAGGAGGAGGTGAGTAGAACACAAGTTCGACAAAGATATTGAGTAAGAGAGGGATGGAGAGAGAGAGAGAGAGAGAGAGAGAGAGAGAGAGAGAGAGAGAGAGAGAGAGAATTATAGAGCAGCTGAAATATGGAATCGTTGATAGTGAAGTAGGAGATAAAGAGAGCTGAGTATAACACCATAAATTCGTTATCTTTATATACCTTGATTATATATATGTGTATGTATATATATATATATA
>NC_068997.1:32708614-32711682 GCF_001194135.2 Octopus bimaculoides
TATATATATATATACATATATATATATATATGATAACATGTATATATACGCATACACATGAATACATACATGTGAGTATATACACAACCATTCATATATATGCATAAATGTGCATATGCAAGTATGTATATATGCATACATGTATGCATACATACTAACAGGCTCGCACACGTGCACACACACACACACACACACACACACACACACATACACACACCCACATACACACACATCGTATGGAAAATAAAAACCTCCATAAACATAGCACAGTGCTCTAGATAATTTATACAATATAAAACTGAATTGGAATATAAAATATTTTATAGAGCGTAATATTTGAGTATAGGAAATATAAACAAAGTCTGTAGCCCGGAAAACAGGATTTGAAATCTCTTATCCCCGGTTATCATCAGCAAGCGAGGGATCGATATTTCAATAAACCTCAGCTTCTCTGGAAAAGTCAATGTTGAAAATGATTCAAAGAACAGAGGTTTTGAATATTCCACGTTCAATATTTAACTTTTAGCAACTGGGCGAAATCGCAAAATTCGAATTCAACTCACACATGGCATACTTAATGCATACAATATATATTATATATTATATATATTTATGATATATTTATATTAGAGTGCTACACTATCATTAATTGTTATATTGCACTATCAATGAATAGGAGTCAATATTTTGTATAAATACGTATGTAAGGAAGCTTTTATTCCTTGATACATGCGCTATATATATATATATATATATATATATATACACACATATGTGTGTTTGTATATGTATAGTTACATGCTATGTGGTAGGCAGTTTGCCGCCCAACGACATAAACATAATTTCAGATTCAGTCTCAATGCGTGGTACCTTGGGTAAGTTTCTTCTAACCATAACACCGAGATGACCAATGCATTTGAACTGAGTTGGTTGAAGGAAACTGATGAAGTCCGTCGCATATGTGTGTGTGTGTGTGTGTGTGAAGGGGTACACTCACACATACACACACACGCATACACACACACGTATATGTATGTATGTATGTATGTATGTATGTATGAGTGCATTTATATGCATGGGCTCGTGTTTGTGTTTGTCCCAAATCACTCGCTGGAGAATGGTTATTGTTTTGTTTACGTCCCCGTAACTTAGCGGCTGGGCGAAGGAAACCGATAGAATAAGTACCAGGCTGAAATCAGTTTTGACCGATTTATTCGACTAAACCCTTGAAGGCGATGCCTCAGCATGACTGCAAGGAAAAAATAAAACAAGGACGAAGATGAAAGATATACACAAACACGTGTGATATTTGTATGTTTGTACGTGCATGTACATACGCATCAGCAAAAGAAAAAGTACTCAATACTGATGACAGAGTTCACGTTTCTTATTATGTAATGCTAATATCGTAGACAATGTCATCATACCTTATCAGACCCACTGCGTCGCACCTTGGGCAAGTGTCTTCTTCTAGAGCCGAGAGCCGACCGAAGCGTTGTGAACGGATTTGGTGGACGAAAACTGAAAGAACTTAGCGGTTTGGCAAAGGGCCCGATAGAATAGGTACTAGGCTTACAAAGAATAAGTCCTGGGGCCGATTTGTTCGATTAAAAAGGTGGTGCTCCAACATGGCCGCAGTCAAATGACTGAAACAGGTAAAAAACTATCTCAGCGGAATGCATGTTCATTCGTCTGATTCGATACGTTGGTACAAAACCTAAATGACCGTTTACCTGTATGCTGGCTGATTACCCATCAATATCCTGAACAATATAGATCCAATACATGCCTCTTACCTACCTGTCTTTTCTCTGACCAGAATGTAGCCTTATTCCATGCACAACTTTTGATTTGCTTGTGTGCATTGTTATTTCCCATCAATATGGTCCACTGCATAACAATTCTTACCCTCTTCTCACCATGCTACACTACTTAACCATTTCTTCCGATCATGGATTTACGTAAAGAAGACCCGATCTAACTGTATTTACTTGGACCCTCCTACTCTCCTGGACATATTGAACCACAACATGTATCACTGATGAGGAACTTTCTTCCACTGTCTAACCCATATTTCTCCGATGACGGTATCCCCAGCTTATAGAGTCTTCGCTCGATACGATGCTCCAATAGTTGGGATATCCCAGGTACAGCTGTCAGAGACTATCTTCACCAGTTTTTATTAATTTTACCATTCGTTACGTAGCTAAATTTTAGATGGAATGTGGTGTGGGGTGGTGTGGGGTGTTACTGTTCCATTTATATTGTCTACTATTATATGTGTAGCTTCTGTAATCTGTCTAAGTATTGTGTCGGTACTATGTGTTGATAGTACTTTAACCTCTACGCTGTTTATTACGCTATAATAAAGATATAAATAGATAATTAAACGAATATATAAATATATCTGCCACATACCTGCGATAAATGTAAGACAGAGATAGATAATATAAATAAATAAGACTTGATAAAGGGCATGGATACAAACGAAGCGAACACAAACACACACACACACACACACACACACACACACACACACACACAAACGCACACAGATGAAACCTCATGGACGGCCATATGATGTCAACAACACAACTAACACGGTCAGCAGCAGCGGCGGTGCCGACGATGGCAATAACAACAACTACCATGATGGCAACAACGTGAACAAACTCATATACACAAAGGAATAAAGGAGCTGTGCCTTTCGTCTTTTTTCCTTGGGTCTTAGGACAGCAACAGCACAATGGTATGGGAGGTTGAGGCTGAGGGGAAGGCCACAATGCTGCTAAAAATGATCACACACACACACACAAACATACACACACACGCACTCACATGCACACGCACACACACAAACACACAAATGCATGCGCACATAAGGATACACATCTTAGGAGAACAGAATGGAGTAAGTGGAGCAAGAACACACACGGAAGCGAAAAATGTGGCTGAAGAGGTCACAGATGTGTGACGAAAGATTTCCGGGCAACGGACGGGCGTTCAAATAATGAAAAAAAAAAATGTAATAAACGTATATATATATATATATATATATATATATATAT
>NC_068997.1:32711911-32712644 GCF_001194135.2 Octopus bimaculoides
TGTGTGTGTGTGTGTGTGTGTGTGTGTGTGTGTGTGTACGTATATACATACACACATACATTTCGTGTGGGCGTCTTTAACTATCTGCATTTATTATTTGTATATCTGCCTGTCTGTATTTACATTTTCATGCACAAATATTTCTGTCTAAAGATCTGTGTCTATTTATCAATAACTATGAACCCATAGATTGAAATTGTTTTCTTTCATATATATATGTTTGTGTGTGTGTGTTATAAACTCATGCGCTCACGTATACATATATTCTAAAATAAGTGGGATGTAGAGGGCGCATGTGCAATGTAAATGATTGGTGAGGTGTGATTGGTGCACAAACAAATACACAAAAATTCTGATTGAAAATCGCTATTCTTTCCAATCATAACCGCCAACAATATTGACGATTTCTTTTGATTTGGTGCCAGGTCAATAGTAGAAAAGATTATCGTAAAATTACTTTTATTCTCTACTCACTGATTAAAAACGTAGAGAAGACTTGACAAAATGTGTAGTCCTTTCCATAAATGATACACACACACACACACACACACACACACACACACACACACACATATATATATATATATATATATACACATACACATGTCCACAACAATACCATAAGGTTTATATTGAAGAGGCGGTTAATATACTTCAGAATATGGTTGAGTTAAATACCTCAGCGGAACAGTACAAAACTCAGTAACGTCATTATACATTATATATGTTATAT
>NC_068997.1:32713282-32719405 GCF_001194135.2 Octopus bimaculoides
ACACACACACACACACACACACACACACACACACACACACACACACACACACACACACACACACATGATAAACTTCAGACCAATTTAAATGTATTAAAACACCAGAGTCAGCTAAGAGCACCGCCTATTAACCCGATGACTAATGTCCGCATTTGGAACCCGTTTGTTCTCCTTATTACCAGACACCAAGCAGGCAGCCCGGAACTGAATAGGAAGCGAATCTACTTTTATCGTAAATCAATAATAATTATGGACCAGCGGTTTTCAACCGGGATCCATGTGACCCATGGGGATCCATATAGGGATTTTGGGGTCCGCGCAAGCAAAATAGTAATTTGGGGATCCACAGCAATATTTTTAGGATCCTTGAAAAAAACTTTGCTTTAGATGTATTTATTGCCAGAAACAGCTAGGTTTCTTTCTTTAATGTTTTATATCGTTTAACATTGTTTCCAGCCACAGAAACATGTTCTCTCATAGAGTTCTATGAGCTAATGTGTGAAGAGCAAAATAGGGCCTTTTAAAAGAAGCATATGTAAAACTAGTACTTAAACATTGAATATCTATGGGAGAGAGAGAGAGAGAGAGTCCACAAGATTAAAATAGTAATCAGAGGAGGCCATGTGTAAAAAATAGTTGTGAACCACTAATATAGACTAGTAGCGCACATCGGCCACCGAACCAGAGCGCGAAGTAGTGACGGAAAGTATACAACTTAGAACCAATATTTGGACTTGTAAAATCTTTTCACTGCAGTTTGTCGTAGAGGAAAATTTTTGTTTTAACTCCTTTTTTGTCTTAAGCGAAAACAAATACTACATGACATGTTGCCCGATCCTCTAACAGTTCCAGTAATCTAGTGTCGTGCACTGATACATTTTTATCGACCCCGAAAGGGTGAAAGGCAAAGTGGACTTAGGTGGAGTTTGAACTCAGAACGTAATGACTGACGAAATCCCGCTAAGCATTTTACCCGGCATGCTAACAACTTTCCAGTTTGCCGCCTTCGAGTCAGAACAAATATTGTGAGACTCCAACGATTCGCCCGAATCGTCGCCTTGGGTTCTAACATCATCTACAGCAACATCAACATTTGCAACACCATCGATAACAACAACAGCAACAGCAACTATAACAGCGATGTCCACAACAACAACGGCAACAAACATCTATTGCCCAACACCACCACCACCACCAACATCAACAACAACAATGATAGTAATAACAAGAGTAACAACAATGAAGTCGATATTAGTTTCAAATTTTGGCACAAGGCCAGCAATATCGGGGAAGGGGATAAGTTGGTTACATCGATGCCCGCTCCCAACTGCTACTTATTTTATTGACCCAGAAAGAATGAAAGTCAAAGTCAACCTCGGCGGAGTTTGAACTTAGAACATGAAGACAGACGAAATACCGCTCAGCATTTTGCCCAGCGTGCTAACGATTCTGCCAGCCCACCGCCTTAGACAATAAAGTCAATAGTAATAGTAAGATAAGGTGTCAAGCGGGCAGAATCATTAACACACTGACTAAAATGCTTAGCGGTATTTCGTCCGTCTTTACGTTCTGAGTTCAATCTCCGCTGAGGTCGACTTTGCCTTTCACTTTTTTCGGGGTCGCTAAAATAAGTTAAGCATTGGGGTCGATTACATTGACTTGTCCCCCCCCCCACTCTCCGAAAATTTCAGGCCTAGTATCTATAAGAGAAAGGAATATTAACAGTAACAATACAACAGCGACAACTGTAAGAATAGTAATAACAAGTAGAAAGATGGCCAAAATATTTGAATAGCTGAGGGTGGTATTCTACTCAACTCCTCGGGTCGTCAGAGAATATGAGATGATTGACTGTTAAACAAATATCTTTAAATAGACATGGCACTTTCGGTCAAGGACACATTATTCACAATGTATCGTACTGTGTGCATACATGTGTGTGTACTGTGTATTAGTGTGTGCTTGCGTGTGCCCTATTGTGTCTAAGTGTATTTATGTTATACTGTAAAACTGTAGTGTATCTAAGTATGCATGACTGTCTTTGAAAGTATGTGCGCTCTCTTAATCTTTTTTCATACAATTACGCACCTATACGTATAGGTGTGCGTGTGTTTGTATGTAATGTACATACATACATACACACAAACACACACAAACACACACGTACACGTGGTCTGATAAATAAGTATCAGGACTGTTGCCATAGTAATGAGGCTAAAGCACGCAGAGTAAAGCCGCTCGGCTCAGATTGACCTTCAACTCTGCTGTGCATGCGCACTAAGTTTTAACGTTCTAGCTCACTTCCACAGTTTACAGCAGTGCTTGGAAGGAACGTGTGTAGCATGTGATCCTCGCAATGACCATGACAGAGAAAGTTGATCAAAGAATCTGCTTCAAAGTTTACCAAAAGCTTGGCGATACCTGCTCAGGGGCCTACGCAATGTTTCAAAAACATTTCATTGTTCTCGATACAATCACGGAGATCTTCAGCAACTGAAACCCGAGTGTCTTTTTGGTCAGCAGAAAGCAGTTTTGAAACAAACTTGGCAGACATGCGTCTCATACCCAAATCTTCAGTGATAACGGACTGAACTGAACCGTAATTAATCTGCACATCCTCTCATAACTCACGGATAGTGATTCGACGATTTCCCCACACAGCTGCACTCACATCTGCGATACTTTTCTCAGTTTTGCTGGTTGCAGGTCTCCTAGAACGTTCATCAATATCGACATTTTTTCGGCCATCTGGTAATGTCTGAAGTACTCGTACACTTGTGTACGGCACATACACTTCTCTCCATACACTTTCTGCAACTTTGCGTAGGCCTCTGAGCAGGTATCGCCATGACAGCTTTTTCTGTCATGGTCAATGCAACGATCACATATTACACACCTTCCTTCCAAGCACTGCTGTAAATAGCGGAAGTGAGCTAGAACGTTAAAACTTAGTGTGCATGCACAGCAGTGTTCACGGTGAACACTGCTTTGCATGCACACTAAGAATGTAGAATATAGGTACAGAATCGACAGTTATAGAGGATTGTCTGAAAGCGTTTGCTGATAAATGCTCTAATGATAATAGTAGCATAAAACATTATAAAAGTTTATAATCAGCTCAATTTCTCCGCTGAGCTAAGGCAGCGAGCTGGCAGAAACGTTAACAAGCCGGGCGAAATGCTTCGCGGTATTTCGTCTGCTGTTACGTTCCGAGTTCAAATTCTGTCGAGGTCGACTTTGCTTTTCATCCTTTCGGGGTCGATAAATTAAGTACCAGTTATGCACTGGAGTCGATATAATCGACTTAATCCCTTTGTCTGTCCCTGTTCGTCCCCTCTATGTTTAGCCCCTTGTGGGCAATTAAGAAATAAGAAACGTTAACAAGCCGGGCGAAATGCTTAGCAGTTTTTCGTCTGTCTTTACACTGTGAGTTCAAATTCCGCCGAGTTAGACCTTGCCTTTCATCCTTCGGGGTCGATAAATTAAGTACCAGTTGCGTACTGGGGTAGATCTAATTAACTAGCCCCCCACCCCCCAAAAATTTCGGGCTTTGTGCCTGGAGTAGAAAAGAAAAGAATTTCTCCACTGAGCTATACAAAGAGCAGGGCCGGCCCTAGGGTTGCTGGCGCCCCGGGCAAGCTGAATTTCGACGTTTACAAGCTTACAGTCGTGGAAATTTCCTCGTCTTTGTCACGCCCTCCTTGGCGCCCCGTAGTACATGGCGCGCCGGGTGACAGCCCAGGTTGCCGGTTCCAAAGAGATGACGTGTCATAAACATCAATTTTTATTCGCATCATCAAGTAAATGCTGATCATGATGAACTATAAGACAGAAGATAGCAAACCTCCGAATAAATATCATTCTATCACTACCCCTTAGACCAGGGCTGACCAACCTGAGGCCCGCAGACTTTTATCTTGCGGCCCACTTGATATTTTCTTGCAGTATTGTGTTTAATTTCAAAATAAAATTGTTTGTGTAAAACATTTGTTTCAAAATTTAAAATTTGTAAGTGGCGATAAAGCAATAGCCTACAATTTTATAATTTTAAACAAACGAAAATCATGAAAAATTCTTGATTCTGTAATTTGATTATTTAACTATTAGTGCATTAATTATTCAAGCGATCCTCAAAAACCTTTCTAAGATTAAAATGGCCCGCATTATAATTCGAGTTTACCAGGCCTATCTTAGACAATAGTCAAGATCTTTGGAAGTACATATCTTGCTACAATACAACGATTCATATTTATTCCTAACGTATACAATAAGTATACATACTGTGTTGAACTACATATAGAAATTGTTATTTTTATGCATAAAAGTGATCGTGTTCAGCTTTTCCTTTGTTTTTTGTTTTTTTTTATTTGTTTTTTTTGGGAAAATATCCGTCGGAACGTATTATCATTTTATAACATGAAAATCAATGGGGAAAATAATTTCGTGTTACGAGATTTCACGTTATGACATGTTTATCAGGGACATATTGCTTCCGTAACACGTATACATACATACATACATACATACATACATACATATGTATGCACGTATATATATATATATATGTATGTATGGTATGTATGTATGAATGTATGTATAAATGTATGTATGTGTTTGCTTGTACGTGTATGTATGTATGTATAACATGTGTGTTTGGAGTACAATATGCATGTAAACTATATAAAATATATGATGCAAATATCATAATGAATTGAAAAAATAGCACATCAAAAAGTACAATTAAATAAATTACATGCAAATACATATATACATATGTATTTATGGCATTTTGTCACTGAAACAGTTTTTGTTTCAGGCTGTTCATGATTCTCCCATCAAACCATTGTGCAAAATTTCAAAAGTAGAACAGAGTACAACAAACAATAACAACAACACCAAGAACAACACAAAAACATCTCAACAAAATAATAACAAAAACAAGGTCAGAATATCAATGAACTGTAATTGTATTTTAACAAAAGAACGAATGAAAAACAGTACTTCCCTCCCTTCATTTCACTTCTCTACTTCTCTATATCCTCGCTGCTGCTGTCCGCCTTTCTTTCTTGTTTTCTATGTTTTTTTTTAATTTTTATTTTAAATTCTTTCCATCTATCCTGCTTTGACACTTTATATTTCATTTTTCATTCTTTCTTTCCTTTCACATTTCTTTCTCTCCCTATCTTTCATTTTTATCTTTTCCTCTCTGCCTCGTTTCCTTTGTTTATTTTTCATGTAGTTCTGTGTTTGTTTCTTGCTATCTTTATATTTTAATATTTTCTTTTTGAAGTTTACACCATAATTCTTTCTTTCCCACACTCATTCTCTGTCCCTCTTTCCACCCCCATATAACACATACATACATATGCGCATGCATACAAACATGCATACATGCAGGTGTACATACTAACGTACATACATAGATGCATACATATGTACAGGGAAAAATAGAAACAGACAGCCAGACATACATACATAGATGCATACATATCCACATGCATACATATGTATATACATACATATATGATTACACACTCATACATACATGCATACATGCGTACATACACACATACATATATATATATATATATATATATATATATATACAGACAGACAGATATGCAAGCATACAAACATACATACATACATACACACACATACATATATACATACATGCATGCAAGCATGCAAGCATACATACATACACACACACATTATATCTATATACATACACACACATACATATGCATATGTATGTATATCATCCACTCTGTACCTCGACTCTCATATTCTTCTCCTTCCTCTAACTTCCATTAACATTACCCCCGCCCCTACCCCATATATCCTGCCACTTCACTTCCGACTACTCGTCCTGCACCACCCTTATATGTGTGTGTGTGTGCATGTACACGCATTAGTGCCTCTGTATATATATATATATACTCGTATAGACATAGTTATGTATATGTATATATGCAGACAAATTCATACCTATAGATATGTGTACGTCAAAAATACTTATCTGCGTATGTACACACACATACACGCACAGACACACACACACACACACACACACACACATACACACACACACACACACACACACACACACACACACACACA
>NC_068997.1:32719415-32723179 GCF_001194135.2 Octopus bimaculoides
ATATATATATATATATATATATATATATATATATATACATATATGAATTACTATAAATGTTATGTAAAGCAAGTATATCGAAGTATATAGATATTGTGCTATATATATGTTCGGCCTGTGCTGCTTAAATTTAATTAGACAACGTAACATTACAGGAGTTTATATTTCTCTCAACTACACTTTCATTAAGCTCTCTGGTACAATTCTGCAAAAGAAAATACGTACTAGTGGTATTTTGTGAATACGTATGTATATATATATATATATATATATATATATGTATGCATGTACATGTATATGTGTGTATATATATATGTGTGTGTGTGTATGTATATATATATGTGTGTGTGTGTGTGTGTGTGTGCCCGGTTGTTTTAATCGTGTAAATTGAAATGATATGTTTTTAACGATATTATTAGTAAAAACACACATGCGCATAAAATTTGATTATTCATTGAAATGGAGATAATAAATACGATTTTCATATATATATATATGTATATCATGGACACGCACACACACACATACACACACACACACAACAGGGTCGCCCCCCACCCTGCCGGAGCCTCATGGAGCTTTAGATGTTTTCGCTCAATAAACACTCACAACGTCAGGTCTGGGAATCGAAACCACGATCCTCCGACCGCGATTCTGCTGCCGTAACCACTGGGCCATTGCGCCTCCGTGGTAATATCATGCGTTCAAAATAATAGATTTTGCTCCTATAGTTCTTATAATGATATCACATAGATGTGCTATATGTTTTAAAGTTATCTGTTCTGATATTTTTTCCTGTTTCCTCTAATTGTTCGAGCGGTTGCTGCGCTTATATCAAACTGCTTCGAACTTTCTGGTGAAACCTTTCCCTTTTGAGTTTGATTTAATATATTAATTATCATTTATATTTTATCTTTTATCTTTTACTTGCTTCAGTCATTGGACTGCGGCCTTGCTGGGGCACTGCGTTGATGGGTTTTAGTTGAACGGACTGTCCACAGTAGTTATCTTTTTAAAGCCTGACATTTATTATATCGGTCTTTTATACCTTAGAATGATGGATTAACTCAGCATTTGAAGGTCGATATTCAATTTCGAAAATATTCATCATCATCGTCATCATTAGTATCATCGTCGTCGTCATCATCATCATCATAACCGCCATCATCATCGTTTTCCTCTCTATTTTATCATGATTATATGGATCGGACGAAATTCACCGGGATACATTTTTTCCACAGTCGAATGCCCATCTTGAGTTCAACTTTCAAGCAGCGTAACAAAGAACAGTTCGGACATGATTTTGCGGAGGATAGCCAACATACGACATATTAATATTAGTGGTTATTCAAAGCATGAACAATGTAGGCAAGTTTAAAAAGTATGATGGAACTGGAACTCCGAAGCCACAGAGAGCTCACCTAAAAACAGCCATGGTGGAAATCGGGCAAAGAATAAAAGTTTAGGCTCCTAATCCTTGTGCTATTAGCATGCAAAACTAAATGCAGTACCCATTAAATACACTGGACCTGGAGGGACTGCAATCCCAGAAGCAGAGACAGTGCGAGACCTAGGCATTTACATGAGTAATAATGCATCCTTTCATGTTCATGTTGCTAAATTGTCAATGAAATGCAGGCGACTGACCGAATGGATTCTTAGGACTTTTAGAACAAGAGATCAGGAAACCATGATGGTGCTCTGGAAGACACTTGTTCTAAGCCACTTTGACTATTGCTCTCAGCTATGGTCACCAACCAGTGTCAAATTAATGTCAGAACTTGAGGCAATCCAACGAAGCTACACGAAGAAGATAGCCTCTATGCAGCATATTAGCTATTGGGAAAGACTCAAGAGATTAAGACTCTATTTCTTAGAGCGTAAACGAGAAAGATATGCCATAATATACATCTGGAAGATCCTCGAAGGAATTGTCCCAAACTTTGGCATCGAAAGTTACACAAATAAAAGAACTGGACGCCATTGCATAGTGCCAAGGACTTCAAATTTGCCATCAAGATGTATGACAAGATACTGCAATAGCTTGGGCTTCAGAGGTCCACAGCTATTCAATATCCTCCCGAAGGACCTGAGAGACCTGCATGCGGTGGATGTAGGTGTCTTCAAGATGAGGTTGGATTTCTTCCTGTCAGGTGTCCCAGATGAACCAACTTCACGGCAGGAGGTGCAGATGAGAGCAGCTGCATCAAACTCTCTCATGCCCCAAATGTCAATTCATGAAGTAAAATCCATGAAGTAAAATTGTGCAGCAACACCAAATGGTGGTGCCCCAGCATGGCCACAGCTCGTGAGCTGAAACTAGACAAAATGAAAAAAATGAAATATATATATATATATATATATATATATATATATATATATATGAGATACATATAAGATAATAATTTATTTTCAAAAGCACAAACGTTGATAGAACAGCAGAGACAGGATAAAATATCCATACAAGACGAAAAAATATGTCAGCAACCAGCCATGAGACTTGAACTCATATCCTTTTGATTACCGGTCAAGTGTTTCTAAGGCAAACATTGGTTTGTTTACATTTATCGAAATAAACTTGCAGCCTTGCAGTGTTCTGCTCGGTAGCTTTATAATTTCTAAAATCTATCAGTGGATAGATTAGCTTCATTGTAAAACACTTGACCGTTAACCAAAGGGATGTGAGTTCAAGTTTCATGGCTAGCTGCTGACATATTTTGCCGATTTGTATAGCCAGTTACATGGACAGATATTTGTGAATGTGCATCAAATACAACCTAGCACCCTGTTGACTAAAAATATTGTTGAAAAATACCTAGGGACGCTTGTTACATGAAACATTAATAGTAAAGAAGTCACTAATATATGAGCTTAATATAGCGGACTTAGACATTTTAATTAATATACTAGAGTGTTAGCCGTCATATGACGGGTAACTTTTGTAAGTATACTTTTGCTATCATGGGAAATTTGATAAAAGTTAACTGATAATTTTAATTAATTGTCATATTTCCCGCTATTATCCATGGTGGCAAATAGTATTTTTGTAATATTTGTAGAGATATAATCATTTGGAACTGTTTGTTATAAATTCTTAAAGAAACGGAAAGAACAGCGTTTAATATTCGAGCTTGGCTCTATGTCACGGACAGGTTTAAATGAACGTTTTTCCTTTTCATGCAACGTATTCTCTCAGCTCATTAAACCCTTTCTCATCCTCCAACTCCTTTGTCACCTTATTTTTCCCCTTTCACCTCACTCTCGACTTTGCCTGCTTCTCCTCATTCCAGCACCCTTTCTTTTTTTCTTTCTCTTACTGTTACTCCTCCCACTTCTTGTTCACAGATGAAACTCGCGTGATCCAGCGTTCCTTATCAGTTGTAGCGATTTTTTTCTCTTTAACTTCAAGGCTGTAAAACTCTGCTGTCTCTCATTTGTTTCTCTCTTTTCAACTTTTTTCTGAAGAAGGCCATTGTCCGAAACGCTGGCTTTTTCATTCTTCACGATATTCTTTCCATTCCTTTTACAACATAATATAAGTCTTGACGACGCAGACCAGGTTCAGCTTCTTTAGAGCCTGATCATACACACACACACACACACACCTAGATGTATGTGTGTTGGTATGTATGTATTTATATATAAATATACACCTATATGTGTGTGGGGGGGGGGAGATGTACGTGGCTGTCTGATAAGAAGTTTGCTTTCCAATGGCATGGTTCTGGATTCGGTCCCCTTGGGTAAATGTCTACCATATCCCC
>NC_068997.1:32723472-32724342 GCF_001194135.2 Octopus bimaculoides
ATATATATATATATATATACATACATATATATGAATGCAGGATAAATCCAACGATGTTTTATGTCTACTTTTCCAGATACAACTTGGTGTATTGATGAACAGATAACGGCGTTGGAGATCATAAAGATCACAGTTGTAGTTGATCAAAAGTTATCTGACATGGAGGACTAGAAGTCATCTGAATATTGGAAAAGAGTTTCTGTGTCATGGTGATTTCCGACGGATATCAAAACTCCTACCTCTTGTTTAATATTCTGTGAACACTATTAAGGCTGTAAAGCGTACCATGGACATCATGAAAACCAAGTTTCCCCAAACTGCGATAGTTTTCGGAATGTGTCTTCAGTAAAGGTGACCCCCACCCCTTCGAACAAAGCCTTAGACTCAATTCGGACGGCTTTGTGAAGCTGTTGGAGATTGTGGTAGCAGGATTCAGCTCCTTGCCATACCTCTAGAATGAGTCAGAAGTGTTTGTCGGACTTTCCCAGTCCCAATTTCTGGCCTTCTAATTCTCCCGATTGTAATTCCATGGACTATTATATGTGAAGCGGGTTGAGAAAGACTCTGCCTGCAATACCAAGGCTGAGCTGGTTGTCAAGATCAAGGATGTGTTTGAATGTCTTCCCAGGTACACAATAAGGCATGCATTCGCCAGGTTCCGGAGCCATCTTGGCATCGTGGTGGAAACTAAGGTTGGTACTTTGAGTAAACAGTTATCTGCTAACCATAATTTAGTTGGTATTCTTTGATTTTTAAAAATATTTTAGTTTTTGGACCCCACATTATGTTTACTCTTTCTTTTGTGCAAACTGTCAAATTTAGTCCAAACATCTTATCTATACATATGTACTCGTATATATATATATATAT
>NC_068997.1:32724352-32727918 GCF_001194135.2 Octopus bimaculoides
TGTGTGTGTGTGTGTGTGTGTGTGTGTGTGTGTGTGTGTGTATAAAAGCTATATCATATTTTACTATTTCATTTCAAAATGTCTTGAAAAAATAATAATTTTCTAAATAGCAAGCATCCACGACGTTGATGTGCAGCTCTAGTATCTGGAGCCATGACTGAATCTAGTATAAACCTTTCCAGGGACATGTCGGTAGTCTACTATTGGTGGCTTTCTTGATAAGAGCAATTGTTGTTGCTTAACTCCAGATTAACTCTGATTGAGCAGACGTGTAATCAATGGCATTCCAAAAATAAACACCCTGTTTTTCTTTTGTTCAGGTATTATGGATTAGAAGTATATTATTCGATATATACTTTTCTTCACAATTCATTAATCTGTAATTAAAGGGAGACTTGACTGTTTCTCGCAGATTGATCAACCACATGGATAATTCCTAGATATCTTGCTTGAAGTTTTGAACTGGTCACCATCAACCAACGAAACATTTGTCAATTGCACAAACCCGCTCCACTGCTGACTTTTTGAACACAATTCATACTTAGGCCCTTTGACTGTTGTTTTGATTAGACATCATACCAACAATAGATTACAGTTTGTCATAAAGTAGCTATGTAGCAATGAACAATAAAGGACGGTTTACTTATAACGTACCAACAAAGCAGCAAAAAAGGAGATATCAGTTATTAACAACATAGCTGCACACAAGAGGTGACTGTTTGTTATAGAATAGTGCATGTTTTAAAGTTTAAAAAATGCTGCTCGTGAAACATATTTAGGAAACAAAACACAATACATATATTTCAATATGTTAATGTCCTCCGAACATCAAATCTAAATGGAGAGGACTGTCACGGATGTTGATCCGGTGCAGTTAAACTAACATTGTACTCGGATATTGACACGATGTAGTTAACCTAGCATTTTAAGATTATTAGTAGCACAGCTTGTCACTTGTACCGCTGTATTAAATATCCTCGTCAGTAATGTTGAGTAGATGTTCGGGTTGTTAGGGTTAGGGTGACCTCATTTTATTTCATTGTATCCGGCAATACGCTTAACTTTTAATGGCCTTGATCCAACGAGAGAGCCTATACAC
This sequence comes from Octopus bimaculoides, assembly GCF_001194135.2. NCBI lineage: Eukaryota > Metazoa > Mollusca > Cephalopoda > Octopoda > Octopodidae > Octopus > Octopus bimaculoides. Next base: position 32,725,452 of record NC_068997.1, read on the forward strand.
GTGCACTAGACATGCTAAAAATAGCAGTAACCCCCTAAATTCATATTATACTATTTAAAAAAAACAAAGAGTGCATTGGTTAGCACAGTCCATGAGACACTGGATCAACAGACTATTTATGTTACTTGGTATCGAGTTCGATCCGAACTTCTTGTTGAAAAGGAACTGGGAAGGCTTACAGACAGATCTTACCTCGAAATGAGCTGAGGATAAGCTATCCCTGAAAGGATGGGCAGAAGTGACGTACGCATATATCAGCACTGTTATGTATTACCGTTTGACCGGTTGTACTTTGTTCCAGACTTCGTCTGACCAGATTAGGGCGTCTTCTTTTCTTTTTGTAAAAGGATCGTATTCATGCTCGCAGCCGGTTCATTTGTCGCCAACATTCTGTGTGGAGAAGGCTCGGTAAGCTGTGACTGATGATATGAAGACATGCTTCAAAGCTGTCGCACGTTGTCAAGCACTTCCTCCTACATGTTTCTTTGTCGGGGATGTAATTCTGGTCAAGCGAGATCCCGAATGGTCTCCTGATATCTTGGATGTTGTCAGATTCAAGCCCTTTACCAATCGAGCCAAAATTCATGGTGAAACTTCCACATTAGCATTCTATAAAGAACTAGTAGTGACAAAGAACGTCGACGTCACGGGGTATCTCTGAACACCAATGAGTATTGAGTGGTGAGTCTACCATTTTTTAAACCTAAATCAGTGAAACAGGGATTTGAAATGGAATAAAATGTACAAGAACAACCGAAAATAATCAACTTATCAAAGAAAATCCTAAGTATTACACAAACTAAAATTCTAGCAAGAGGTTTAAAGTTTACCCGAACCCCTCGCAGATCGAACCCGAATGAAATTAAGGATAACACTATGGATTTCTGCCGAAAATTACGCCTCACAGAAACACTTCACAACTACACCAGCGAATATGAGTCAATAGTAAAAAACAAAAGTGAATACTGTCCTACAAAAGACAGAAATAAAGCACTTGATGCTTTTTGTGAACACATTACCAGTTTTCCTTTTAATACCCTACAAAAACAACGAATTAAATCCAACCTTAATGTAAACGAATGGAAAGACCTAATCGAGTTTTAAAAATGATATAAACCTCACCATTAAAGAAGCCGACAAAGAAAGTGAGGTAGTGGTGATGGACACAGAGTACTACAAAATGTTAATACTCTCTATGTTGAAAAATGATATTTACTATGAGAAGATAGTACAATACAACCCACAGAAGACACTTAAAAACTTATTCTCTTTACTTCAAATACATGGAAAGGGCCTCATTAAACATGAAATTGACTATTTATCCAATTTTAAATACAGACCTAGTCTATTCTACGGATTACCTAAAATACACAAAAATCCACATATTTGTAAAGCTTGCAAAGTTTTTCCAAGCCTATGCATTAATATTCATCCTCCTACTGACCTCAAACTGAGACCTATCATTGCTGGCCCTGCTTGTGAAACCCACCGTTTGAGCAACTTCCTCGACATCTTACTCAAACCGTTTCTAAAATATGTGAAAAGCTTCATCAGGGATGATTTAGACATGCTTAACCACCGCCCAAAGACAATCTTTCGATGTGGTGAATTTGTACACCAATATCCTACAAGATTATGGTATAGAAGCGATCACCTTCTGGCTAGAAAAATACCCACAAGAGATCCGAGGACGCATCAACCATAGATTCATAATCGCAGCACTCAAATTTATCCTACTGAACAACTATTTCATGTTCGATACAGTTTAATATCGACAAAAATGTGGAATTGCAATGGGAACCCGAGCTTCTCCAGTGATTGCGAACCTTGTAATGGGTTACCTAGAGTTTAAAATATATCAATCATCACTACAAATATACGGCACCTCATTTCATTGCTATTTAAAGGAGAACTAGAAGAGGTATTTGGACGATTGCTTTATATTTTGGAAAGACTGTATAGACAAACTCCTCGATTTCAAAATAATGCTTAACAATATTAATAGCAACAAGCAATTCACCATGGATCACAGCAGTAAATAACTCCCTTTTCTTGACATCCTAATTAAAATAGCCAATAACCACATAGAAATAGACATCTTCTATAAAACTACAGATTCTAAACAATACCTATTATTCAACTCATGCCACCCCAAACACATAGAAATAAATATACCTTATAATCTAGCGAAACGAATCTGTATCATAGTTTCGGACACCTGTACTCGTGAACGAAGACTCCTTGAACTCAGATCAATACTAATCAAAACATTATCCAATATCATTAATAACGGATGGAATTAAACGAGCTAAGGAAATAGATACACGAACATTAAGGGAAGTCAACCGAAATACTAAACCAGACTTAAAACTACTCCCATACATCTCCACACATAACCCTAGAAACAACGAAGCCTTTAACATTATCATCCAAAATCTATCCATCCTCACAAGAGATAAAACAATGA
>NC_068997.1:32730049-32732583 GCF_001194135.2 Octopus bimaculoides
TATATACATATATATATATACGCATGTATGTATGTATATATATATATATATGTATGTATACATACATACAAGCGCACATACATACACAAGTACATACGCATACAGATATATGTATGTATGGCTCTTTACCTCTACCTCTTCCTCTCTATATTTTTGGGGTTTGTCTGCTTCTGTATCTTCTCTATCTCTACACCTTTGCATACCTTACCTTTTAGTGTTTCTACCTTTTCTTTGTCCTCTCTATTTCATTCATCCCACTTCTTTCCTTTCCTCTGTCTTTCTTCCTTGTTTCTTTCCTTTCCTGTCATTTATCACACATACATTCATACGTTCCTTCCCTTTTTCTATCTCATTTACCTCCCCTCACCGCTACTACGCTTCCTTCTATATCGCTCACTTTAATTTGATTAAAACCTGAACTCACGTACAGAAATCTCTTGAATGACATGGTGGAGGGCAAAGTTAGGTAGAGTGGTGAACTTCCGCGATTTAGATTAAATATATACAAATGTTTAAAAAAAAAATAAGTAGTTTCTTGAAAAGTAAAGAAAAGAGGGTGAGACAGAAAGTAGGGAAAGAGATGAAACAGAGTAGGAGAAAGAGAGGGAGAGAGAGAGAGAGAGGGAGAGAGAGAGATAGAGAGAGAGAGAGAGAGAGAGAGAGAGAGCGGAAAAATGAGAAAAAGAGTGTGAGAGAAACAGAAATAGGAAGTAAGAGGAAAGAGTGAGATTGGAAGAAGAGAAAATTCAAGAGAAAGAAACGTGGCGAGAGAAGTGAAGAAAACAGAGCTTTAAAATGTTAAAAACCGATAAAACAAATTAAAAAAAAAACAAAATGCGTTGCTATGGTTGCAGGTAGTCAAATTGTGGATAAATTTTGCACTATTTAGATATGAGCCGTTTCAAATATGCGTAGATATATTCTTAAAGAGAACATGCCGAGTATTTTACCATCTTTATACTGTAAAGAAACATGATGTATACAAGAAGCTTTTAAGAATATGTCGTGGCCTAAATCCAATTTGGGATGGAAAGCAAATGCGTGGGTGGCTGATATCTTGGATAAGCCTTTGTAAGATATTTAAGGATTATGAGATGTCTCTGTGACGATGTTGCAATCGATAATAGCAATGATTTAATAATTGATTGTATAGATCATTAACTATGTTAAATCATCAATTACTCAACACAAATATCTGCTATAGTAGTTTTAAAAAATGAAGTTATACGTAAAACTCTTTTCTTGTACTCCTCTACTTATCGTTTCTAGTCATTGGGTTACGACCATGCAGGAGCATCAAACTTCAAAACACTGACCAAATATACCTACTTTGGTATATATATTCGGCGTGTGATTCACGCACACGTCCACTCACTCACTCTCTCTCTCTCTCTCTCTCTCACACACACACTATATATATATATATATATATAAACATACAAATATATATTTATAGTTATTAAGACGGTGAGCTGGCAGAAACGTAAGCACACCGGGAGAAATGCTGAGCGGTATTTCGTCTGTCTTTACATTCTAAGTTCAAATTCCGCCGAGGTCGACTTTGTCGTTCATCCTTTCAGGGTCGATAAATTAAATACCAGTTGCGTACTGGGTCGATCTAATCGACTAGCCACATCCCCCAAAATTTCGGGCCTTAAGAATAGAATATATATATATTAAAACAAAACTTGCTCTAGGTGCTGCTAAGTTAGATCGAACCTAGAATCACTTGGCTGTGAAGCGAACTGCTTAATTACAAAATCACACACGTGTTTTGGTCATATTTCTTACGATTATTTTATTTTCCGTTTGGATCAATAATCAATTTTGGCGTTCTATTGACGTCTCCAGAAAAAGAAGAAAAAAAAGCCTCCGGTTTTATATTCTGGATAAAAGAATCTTAGCAGTGATTCTTATTGCCGTTTTTATTACAGACCAGAACTCTGGAATAAAAGTTGTATGTGTTTCTTAGGATTTCTTTCAGCAATCAGAAGAGATTCAGCCGTGATTTCTGAAGTTTGTTGTTAGGACGAGGTATTTATATGCTATTTTTTGCTTAATGCATTGCTGTTGCACAGGCATGACTGTATGATTGACAAATTCATTTTGCAACCATGTACTGAGTGGCACTTTGGGTAAATGTATTTTATCTAGGTTTGGATCAAGCAAAACCTTGTCAATGAAATTTGAAAGGCAGAAACTGTACATTAGAGCGTCGGATAGAATGCTTCGCAGTATTTGTTTCGGCTTTCTGCGTTCTGATTTCAAATCACGTTAAAGTCAAATTCATCGTTCAAGGCTTGATGAATTAATTACAACACTTCTTCTTCTTCTTCTTCTTCTTCTTCTTCTTCTTCTTCTTCTTCTTCTTCTTCTTCTTCTTCTTCTTCTTCTTCTTCTTCTTCTCGTCCTCCTCTTTATTCGGGTGTGTTCCGGCTTGAAGAGGGATTTCTTCGGCTATGTTTGAAAATGGTCAAGACACGCTATTACAACATAATCGGGTGTTGAGGCTTCAAGGCAACTGATCATATATA
>NC_068997.1:32733138-32734842 GCF_001194135.2 Octopus bimaculoides
TATATATATATATATATATATATATATATATATATATATACATTGGTTTCAGATTTCGTCACAAGGCCAACAATTTCAGAAGAGAGTGTAAGTCTATTACATCGACTCCTGTGCTCAACTGGTACTTATTATATCGACTCCGAAGGGAATGAAAAGTAAAGTTAACCTCGGCAGAATTTGAACTCAAACCGTAAAGATCGATTAAATGTCGCGTGCTAGGTAGGGTGGGGGCAAATTTGCGCTCTAATAATAAAAGAGTGTCATTAGGTGTACTGTTGAATTTCAGAAAGCATGGAAGTTTTGAAGGATGTAGTGTCTCGACAGCTAACGACTGATACGGGTAGTTTATTCCATGCTTCAGCAATTCTGAGCATGCAAAATGTTCCCGAAAGTCATGGGTGCTGTGTTGTTTTCATTTTCAAATTTGTAATTTTTCGTAAATGAGACAAATGTTCGTAAAATGATGATTATTTATATTTTAGAACCATGTCAAAGATGTCATCAATAAATGAACGTGCTAAAGTTATCCTTCTAATCGACCAGTTGCATTGCAGTTTAATAACCTTCTATCTCGAAAAGACGCCGATTGATCAGTTAACAGTTGGAATGTTGTTAATAAGGTTTCAAGAAACGAAAAGTGTCCATGATCGAGAACGTAATGGTAGACCCAGAACAGCAACAGATGAAACCACTGCAACAACTGTACTTACTCATATTCAACGGGGCCCAACAAAATCAACAAGGAAACTATTTCAAGAAACCGGTGTCAGCAGACGTTCGATTTAGTGCATTTTAAAAATTCATATTTTCTATCCGTATAAAATACACCTAGATCAGGTGCTACAAGGTGTCTACCATTGACGGGTTTCTGGCTCTTTTATTGAGCAACCATGTTGTGGGATACACGTGTTTCATATCGCTGGATTTATTAGAAAGGTTGAAAAAGAGGGAGTTATTACCACTGCCGCCATCAATGCCAGAGTTATTGCCATATTGTTATTAATACATAAACATGTGTACATGTGAACATATGTATGCGTGTGTGTGTGTGTGTATATATGTGCGAGTGTGTGTGTGTGTGTGTGTGCGTGTGTGTGTGTGTGTGTGTGTACGCGCACAAGTAAAAGAATATAAGGCTGGGTGCATGGATGGATAAATTGAGTGAGGCGCGAGCTCACGATATCTGGACAGATATCAACTGACCACAAAAATAGACGCCAATAAAAGTGACAGCAATCCAAGTTTGTTGACAATAAGAACACAAAAAATTATAGTGACAACAATATAACATAATATACCATATGTGTATGTATGCATACACACACACACACACATATATATATATATATATATATGAGTGTGTATGTATATATGTTTATACATGTATGTCCTTGTGTGTGTGTGTGTGTGTATATATATAAATATATATACACACACTTATGTTCACGAATAGCGATAACAAAAACAACAAGCACACATACCTACATCTTCATCATCAACCTAATTCCATTTACACATAGTCACGCCCACTCAGAGGTATACGACACGTTCACACATTCACTTAAACATAGAAATTCCAGGGACAAAAAGGAAAAGGCTGTTGCGAGGAAATAAAAAAATGTGAATTGTTACGGTGTTCTTTTTTACAAATTGTTCAATTTTACAAATTGATTCATATATTATCACACACATACCCCCCCCCCC
>NC_068997.1:32735243-32741724 GCF_001194135.2 Octopus bimaculoides
ACACACACACACACACACACACACACACACACACACACACACACACACACACACACACACACACACACACAAACACAGAGGCACTCACAAATGGCATGATACACGAACATACATACACCTACTTACACTTCACAATACCATTTCAACACCATTTCACAGTATGTATATCAAGACCATAGTAAAACAGAACATACATACATATATACATACATATATGCATACATACTTGCATACATACATACATACAGACATACAGACATACATACATACATACATACAGACATACAGACATACATGCGTATGTATGTACATACAACAAATTAGAGGGCATCAATGAAAATCCCTGTATACCCCTTCATAAGAACACGCAAAGCCTTAAAGCCGTTCGCTAACGCACTCATACAGCCACACTTAAATGATACGCACGCGCGACTGACACAAAATCATACACAGCACATAGACTCGTATATCTATATACAGGGTGTGATGAGTAAATTAGTGTCATTTTATATTTTTAATTTCGCGCATGCGCATTGTTTGTTTTTGATTTTGTGGACTACACAGTATAGTAGGGTCAGTTGGGCACCGTTTGTCAGAAAAGCAGCACCATGACGGAAGTTGCTCTGCCAGAAATTTGGAAACGGCATGCTGTACTGCTTGACATTCGCGTCGGAAGCTCCAATACGAACATTTCAGAGTGTTTGGGTGTCAATCTAAGGACAGTGCAGAGGATTGGCAAAGAGTCTAATGGTGATTACGAAAGTGCGGCAGCTCAGAAAGTTCACTCTGATCGTTCTGATAAGAAAAGAACTCCTGAATTTGTTAATGAGGTCCAGGCCATGATTGACAACAATCCCACCAAGTCCATCACCAGGGACATGGGAGTGCTTGAGTTTCTTATCAATCAGGTAGTGCATGAAGACATTCCGTATTCCTCATACAAGATGAGAAAGGGTCAATTTTTATCCCAAGCCATCAAGGACAAGACCGCGCGACGAAGCTTTTGAACAAACTCAAGCACCCCCTCCAACCGAACATGTTTTGATTTTTCTGAGATGAGAAAAAATTCTGCCAGGATCAGATGCTGAACACACAGAACAACTGTTGGCTTGCCGTGTCCCCTAAACATGTACCGAGAGTGAAAAAAATCAAACATGCAGTCAACATTATCGTGTTTGGAGTGATCACTAGTGATGGTGACGTTATGCATCCATTCATCTACCCACACAGATTCAGACTCAACATGGAGGCCTACATCAAGTGCCTGGAGGAGATAGTGCTGCCCTGAGTTAAGAGAGTGGCTGCTGGAAGACCCTATGTCCAGCAACAGAATTCTGCACCATGCCACACATGCAGGAGAACCCAGTCATGGCTGTCAGACAATTTCTTTGACCATATCACCCCTAACATCTGGCCACCTAACTCCCCAGATTGCAATCCCCTTGATTATTATGTGATGGGCGCAGTTGAGCGAGAAACCAACAAAACGCCTTGTATCACCAAAGATGAACTGAAGGCAAGGATTACGGCAGCACTCGCCAACTTAAACAAGGAGACCGTCCAGAAAGGCTGCAAGAGATTCCGAAGTCGTCTGGAGGCCGCGGTTGAAGCCAATGGCGATTTTATTGAATAGATTTACTCTTTAGTATTTCAAGATAGTTTTATGTAATTTTGGTAAACATATCTGTTAAAATGAAATGTCACTGTTAGTTTCCTTTTTGCATAATTTAGACGACAATTTATTTACCACATCCTGCATATTGTGTTGTGGCAATATACACAATAACAATTCAACAGTAACAACATATAATATCGCAACAACAGCTACAGACAGCATCAACATAATTATACACACTCTCAATAAGAGCACCATTAAACTTTCACACATCCCTATTCATACACAACTAACTCATACGGATACATACACATATATGAAATTAGACAGCACCATAAACACACACACAACCATACCGTTACAAAATGAATATAGAAGCAACTCAGCGCGCGCGCGCACATGCACATACACACACACACACACACACACACACACACACACGCAAACACACACACACATACACGCACAAACACATACACATTTCATAACAATACATTAAAACGTACAATTATCACAATACACAAAACTGACAACAGTATATTTGTTGTTATTACACACAGGCACACACACATCTATCTATCTATTTATCTATTTATCTGCCTGCCTGCCTGTCTGTCTGTCTGTCTATCTATCTGTGTGTGTGCGTGTGTGTACACAAACATTGATGCGCAACGTATCAATTATCTCGCCTGTTGTTCTCGTATGTAAGAAAAAGCTTTCCTTCCCATTCACCTCCGAGCATTATCACTCGCAACCATTTTCTTTATGATCTGTCGCATTTCTTCCCAATTCCCGTTTTCCCTTCCCCTTTCTACAATTTTCCATCAATTTAACTTTTAGAAGAACTTGAAACTCAAAAGGTCAAAGACACTTCTACTTTTTTCTTTCTCCTTGAACATCAAACTAATAATTACACTTACACACACACGCACGCACGCACGCACATGCACACATTATGTGTATGTGTGTAAATATATGCAATTATAGATATACGTGGTGTATGTATGTATATATATAACAATGAAAATAACATGAAAGAACACTTAAAAAGTAAATCATTATAACTTATTTTTCGATTTGTCTTTCATGATAGGTTCATCGTACACACACACACACACACACACACACACACACACACACACACACACATGAATGAATGCATATGTGTATTTGCATAAATGCATATAAATGCATACATATATATTTATATACATCACATAATCATGCATGTTGATTTTATGAATATAAATCATATATTAATATATGAATGAAATAAGTTTAAAGAGTAGTTTTTCTGATTGTATTATATAATGGTATTTAAAGTGCCGATCTGGCAGAATCGTTGGCACGCCGGACAAAATGTTTAACAGCATTTCGTCCGTCTTTGCGTTCTCAGATCCAATTCCGTAGTTGTCGAATTTAACTTTCATCCTTTCAGGGTCGATAAAAAAAGTACTTGTCTAGTACTTGGGTAGACGTAATCGACCAGCACCTCTCCCAATATTTCAGGCCTTGTGCCTTATAGTAGAAAGGATTATATAATAGTACTTCTTACATTGGTTTCAGATTTTGGCACAAGGTCAGCAATTTTAGGGGAAGGGGTAAGTCGATTACATTGACCCAAGTGCTCAAATGGTAACTACTCTACCCGAAAGGATAAAAGGCGAAGTCAACCTCGGCGGAATTTGAATTCAGAACGTAACGACCGACGAAGTACTGTTAAAAATTTTGCCTGGCGTGCTAACGAGTCTGCCAGCTCATCGCCTTGTGGTACAAACGCGTCCCCGGCAGATAATTGCACCCCGGTCTCCCGCGTGACAGACGGGGAAACTTATCACTATACTACCGGTTATTAACTATCACTATAGGACCGGTTAATACTTCTTATATTAAAAACAATAGTTAAATGCATGTACCAGTATCAAGAAAAAGATTTATCTAATATTGATGTTACCAAAGTCATGGTATTAAACACGATAAGTATGGTAGTGATAATGCTTAAATTTATTGTATCAAAAAGGTGTGTAACTGCAAAGTAAGTATAAAATAAAAATTTTCATATAGTGTAGATCGAGAACTGTTTTGTTAAGCGTCTGCCATTGGGAAGTTTTGAGTAAATTACAAGATGTCTCAAACAAAACGAAGGTCTTAAAAGAGCGTATGATCCAAGGGAAGATGGCAGCTCACCCGTATCGACTTCTCATGGCCAGATATTGTTCACTGAAAGAAAATACCGCGCTACGTGCTTTTATCATAGTACTTAATAACAACTCAACGATAGAGGACAACGTAATTGTTTCTATTTGTTAAAAAGTAGAAATATCCCAGTAAGCCAAGACTCCATTATAAAAAATCATGGAAAGGATGACATTCTTCTGGAAATCTAAAAGTTCAGAACCAAAACATTGCTCCTAAAATCTTTCTGGGTAATTTAAATTCATTTGGAAAGCTTGTTCTGTTCCTCTGAGTTACAAGGATGTCTCTATAAGAACATCTCTTCAAGAATGAAGAAAGAATAGATATTTGTGACAATTTACGTGGTGTGTCTCTCCTTCGTATTGCAGGGAAAATTATTGCACGCGCCAACCAGAATAGAACAACCCCCCCCCGTCTCACGTTTCTTTGCACTAATTTGCAATGTGGTTTCCGAGTAGGTCGTAGAACATTGATATAATCTTTTCTGCCTCGAAAGATGGTCATAAAAGTCCGTAAAAAATCAGCAACTTCTTTATATAGTCTTCCTCAATGTGACCAAGGTTATTGTCGTCTTATTCGATGAATGAATGAAGGAGTATGTCAAATTCGATGAAGGGTTTTTTAGTCTGTATCGATTTATCTCTCTCTCTTTCTCTCACTCACTTTATCTATCTATCTATCTATCTATCTATCTACCTATCTATCTATCTATCTATCTATCTATCTATCTATCTATCTATCTATCGCTCGCTTCCTCTTGATTTTTATTTTGTTGATGACGCTGCACTTATGTCAACATCAATCGAAGAACTCCATCGATTGCTTTTCGTTCGTTAACTAAAGGAATTTGTCAGACAACATAATCCTTTGAAAAACTCTACAATCGTGTTTGAAATGAAATCGGTGAGTACCTAGGCGTAATACCCACTACTTTCCACATAACCGTGGATCTATATAAAATCCACATTAATCAACTCGAAGGTTCTTCACAAACGCCGTCTAAATTTCATCTGCAGTTATTAATGCGGGACAAAAATGTACAATTCCTATCTACTTCCGAAATGTAACCCAATCATAGCTGAAATAGTTTGGTCATGTCATCAGAATGAATGATGGCCGAATACCTCAAATCCTCAGGTATATCCAACTTCATGACATTACATAGAACATAGGTAAGCCATAGCTGTGCTTGAAGCGTAAGCTGAAGCATAAGATTGCTAAACCTTTCAAAAGCAGCTTTATAGTAGTAGTAGTAGTAGTAGTAGTAGTAGTAGTAGTAGTAGTAGTAGTAGTAGTAGTAGTAGTATGGAGACATGCGTTGTAAACAGCGCGTCGTTGCATCCACCATTTGTTGGTGGTTCCCTACTCTTGGCAGATGATGCCTTTGCACCACTCACGCAAAGCCGCACGAACCCATTTGTTTTGTCTGGGTAGTCGCTGTTAATGAGAGTTTTACAAGGTCGGAAGCAAATCCTACTTCAACGTCTTTCAGCCTCCTTTTACAACACGTTGTATTATTCTTTGAGATGCCGGTGCCCACAGAGAACCGAGACAGCTTTATGATTTAGTTTAATCCACTATGGTACTTAACTTCATGTAAGAGAAAGGAAAAAAAAAGAAGGAAGGGCCTATGTCCACTTCGTGACTGGTGAGAGGGAGGGAGGAGGATATCCTGAAACCAGGTTGCTGATCTGAATGCTTGCAACAGAATGGATTTGGTAAAGGTACTCAAAGGCTCATGTGGTGTCTCTAAACAGGGCGACAGAATTTGAATTCAGAATGCAGAGAGCCAAATAAAATATCGGATGGCATCCGGTTCGAAGTCCTTACAGTTTTTCCGATACATCGCCACTTTGGATTGTTTTTTTATTTGATCGATCCTGAAAGGTTTGTGTAATAACCATTTGCACAGGCTTCCTCTGAGATATGGGATATATTTTTAAAGATTCTCCAAAAGTAAAAGGATGTTGGGACACGCTGGTTTGGAGAGATTCATAATGTAAATGTTGACTGGATAGCTAAAGTTTAGCTATAAATGTTTTCAAGTTGAAGAGATTAGGTAGATATTGAAGATTTAGATACAAATTGCATGTAGATGTCCATAGGATGCAGAGCGCAAAAAAAAAAGAAAAAAACGAAAAGCAAAAACTAATAATAATAATATGTATATATGTTGGTCAGGTCAATAGAAATTGTATATATGTTGGCTATTAATGTCTGCAAAACACTGTCTAGACAAAGTTTATAGATATGCAGACACTTCCCGAATCTCTGCTAAGTATCACTTAAGATTAGCCATAAAGCTGTCACTGGTATTGTTATTGTAGTTGTTATTGCTGTAACTGTTGTTATCGTTATTACTATTGGTATTAAGACTGTATATAGTCAATAAATAAGTACTTGTTCATGGTCCTTTTACCACTGTCGTGTTGAATGCCAGTCTCTCAATTAAGTGTATTATTACTATTATTATTAGTTGTGTTAATCTCACTACGTAGCAGACGATTCTGTTGAATTAACACAGAGGAGAACAGTGATCACAACAATCTCTGATATTAAAAATAGAATTTATTTATTCATTCATTTATTCTATCTTTTTTTTTTTCGATCCCTTTTGATCGCCCCCCCCCTTTTGATCGAACTCCCCGCTTTTTCCTTCCTACGATCCCT
>NC_068997.1:32742040-32744080 GCF_001194135.2 Octopus bimaculoides
TATATATATATATATATATGCATACACATATATATGCATACACATATATATGCATACACATATATTTGTGTGTCTGTGTCTGTGTTTGTCTCCCCCCAACATCGGTTGGCAACCGATGTTGGTGTGTTTACGTCCCTGGAATTTAGCGGTTCAGCGAAAGTGACCGATAGAATAAGTACTAGGCTTATAAAGAATACGTCCTGCGGTCGATTTCTTCGACTAAAAAAATCCTTTTGAGGTAGGGATCCAGCATAGCTGCAGTTAAATGACTGAAACAAAGGAATACGTACATATATATATTTGTGTGTATATATATATACATATATATACACACAAATATATATATGTATGTATATATATATATATATATATATATATTTGTATATATTTGTATATATGTATATATATGCATATGTATATGTATATATGTATGTATATATATATGTATTTATGTATATATATATATATGTGTGTGTGTGTGTGTATAAATATACATGTATATATATGTATATGCACGCACACATATACACAAACGGACACCTCAGCAAATATATGCATTTATGTATGCACACCTTCCTTCTAGCTATTAAATTTGCTCATAATTTTTCTGACTATTGACAAATCCATCATCATCATCATCATCATCATCATCATCGTCATCATCATCAGTTCACTGGTTGTTGCCATTTTTGGACTCTGAACGAATCAACATGCGCCATAACAATTTTCACTACATTCATTAACACCAACTCAAAGCCAATCTTACTCACACGCACGGGCGCGCGCGCATAGACATGCACATGTAATATAATGTAAATATAATATGATGTGTGCATGTGCGTGTGTGTGTGTTTGTGTGTATGTGTGTGTGTGTGTGTGTGTGTGTGTGTGTGTGTGTGTGTGTATGCCTAACCATATTATAATATATACAAAGACAGAGAGAAAGAATGAGAGAGAGAGAGAGAGAGGATGTGGGAGACATAGGTAAATGGACGGTTAAATAAACGCACGGACACGTTTGTAAAGGAACATTTATCTATCTACCTATCTGTCTGTCTGTCTGTCTGTCTGTCTGTCTTTCTGTCTGTTTATCTATCTATCTATTTATATACATATATCTGTATATGTATATACATACACACGCACAAGCATACACTCACAAACGTACATACGTACATACACACACACATACATAAATACATACATACATACATACATACATACATATATATATATGTGTGTGTGTGTGCGTGTGTGTGTGCGTGTGTGTGTGTGTGTGTGTGCTTGTATGTATGTATGTATGTATGTATGTATGTATGTATAAGCACCAGTGAAACTAACAATTACAATAATCGTAAAAAGACTACGCGGTAATAACCACAGAAGTTTAATTCCATGCAAACAGACACACACACATTTACACGTTTATACAGACACATACATCGAATGTGTGAACATATACAATCTATCTCCCACCATATGCCAGTTATATTTACATAAAAATCAACATATGTGTTTGTACATACAGACATGTACATGGCGATTCCTCAACAAATATTTACCCTCGTCCAAATACACACATATGTACATAGAGAAATATTATTTCCCCTTCACTCCACTCTCCCCTCTTTGACACATGCGCAAACGCACACACACGGGGAAACGCACACGCAGAAATAGAAACATGCAGATGATTATTGACATACGAGTATACATATATGCATTCATACATATATACGTACATACATACATACGTACGTGTATATTCTAAGATATTAATAATATTCTGTCATTCAATGCCCCAGTCTTTTTTTTAAAGATGTCCGCGTACTTTTTCAGACACCTATACATATAAAGACTCCAAAACGATGACGCAAAGTTAAACGCACGCACAAACGCTAACACAGTCTGGTGTCAGCGACCGATCGTGCGTGGATACATACAGTCATAAACACACTTAGATATATACATACGCTCGTACATACATACATACGTACGTACAAATATATATATATATATATATATATATATATATATATG
>NC_068997.1:32744253-32747989 GCF_001194135.2 Octopus bimaculoides
TATATATATATATATATATATATATATATTATTGTGTATTATTCAGCATGGGACTGATGGAGAGAGATTCAAATAAGTTCACCATTCATATTAACTCGGATGAACTCAGTCGCTGTCCAACGTCATTTGAAGAGGGCATCCGCCATCTTGGATCCTCCATTGACAGATTTTGCAATACGGAACAATACAGTTTAATTAGCTGAATAAAGATGACTGCACTGGACCAATGCAACCGCAACGACAAATCTACTACCACTACTACCGTAACCACCATCATCGTCACTACTACCTCACAACCACCCCCATTACCACAACCTTCACGCCATCACTAACACAAGCACCGTCGCCAATATTCCACTGTCACCACCACTATCTACAATAACAGCAACAACTACTGCTGCTACAACAGCAACAACAACTACTACTATTACTACTACTACTACTATTGCAGTTGCTGTCCTTGTTGAAATAAAATTAACAACAATAATCAATGGATTAAATAGCAGCAGGAATAACACCAGCAATGACAGCAACAACAACTTCAGCATCATTATCATCATCAGCAACCAAAACAACAACAGCAGCAGCAGCAGCACCTACAACAACAACAGCAACAACGACAGCAACAACAACAACAACAAATGTAGCCGAATTTCGACAAAAACAACTCCGAAACTGCGGCTTCTACAATTTCTCTCCAGTCACGTGACATGAAGCCTCTCTAGCTGAACGTCACTCCGCACACCATCCGTGTCTTTACCGTCGAGAAGAATCCGAAATGTCTTCGGTCAGAGCTTCTTCTATGACACCTTGAAATATCTGATCGTTAACACACACACTCACCCGGAAGGATAGTCTAGCCTGAGCTAAAACATTCGTAGTAGGTGACAGAGGTTTTGTTTCAATACCCGGAAATGAATGGAAGAGGAAATTTAATAACAGCTCTTGTGGCTCAAACTAATAAAATTTGCCTCTACACGGTCGTTTGACGCGCAGAAACAGTAACTAAACTTCATTGAAACTATGCGCTACCGTCTTAAAAATAGGGGGAATACATTAGAAAATATACTCTCAGATACACTGTATCTAAATAAAAAAAACGTTTGAACATGACAAAATAGCAACGACCACAATGATGATGATGATGATGACGACGACTGTGATGATGACGATTACGAGGACGACGACGACGACAACGATGATGATGATGATGATGATGATGATGACGACGGTGATGATAATGGTCGCGACATGAACAACGATGAGGAAGAGGAGGAGGAGGAGTGAGGGAGGAGGAGTGAGGGAGGAGGAGGAGGAGTGAGGGAGGAGGAGGGGAGGGGAAGGACGGATCATTAAATCAGCATGCTAGTAGCAGAGTATTTCACATCAGCTCGTGCACATACACAGACATAGAGACACGAAGACGCATACATACACACATACATACATTATTATTATTATTACTATTATTATTATTATTATTATTATTATTATTATTATTATTATTATTATTATTATTATTATTGAGTGAGAGAGCAGTGCATGCCATCAAAGTGACACTGGGGTAAAATATACGAAGCCCATTATACCCATCATGACTACTCGTCTGATAAGGGCACACCAGGCACATGCATCACAACCATATGTGCGCAACATGGTGATCAAGATAAACAGCGCATGACCTCGCAAGTGGAGCCCAGTTAGAATTTTTTTCAGGCCGAGTAGTCCATCCCGCTCAAAAGATCCCTGAATAAGGGTTGTTTAAGGATGTTGAGCAAAACACCCATGTTTCCAAAGGTGAATTATTCAAACCCCAAAGAATTCTTCTCAACACATGGCTATGATGCTCCTCATATCGTCAGCCACCAAGGGACATGCTCAACTGGTTAAGGTCAAACAACTGACAAGCAAATCTGTGGTATTAAGCAGAATATTTGCTGTAGCCTATCTTTTATACGAAGACAAAACAATGTACATAACACTTCCAATCAATTAAGATCAGAAGCCACGAGAGCCACTGCATCCGGGCATTTATTATCATCATCATAATTATTATTATTATTATTATTATTATTATTATTATATTATTATTATTATTATTATTACTATTATTATTATCATTATTATTATTGTTGTTGTTGTTGTTATTATTATTATCATTATTATCATCATTGTTATTCAGTAGTCTTATTTTTATCACGTGCTTTCACTGCACTACCGAGTGTGCTTTGGGTATGTGATGTGGTTTGTTATGGTGTTCTTATTTTCACTGTATTGAAAGTATTTTACGTAGGACGTGTGCGAAGCATAGTAGTGCTATTTTCTGTGTGTTACACACACTTGTAAGTCCTGGTGTCTTTGTTATATATTTGCCTGAATGTTTCTTTTTTTATCATTCCTAATGCACCTACTATTATAGGAATTGTTTCTGTTTTTAGACTCCATATTCGAGTTACCTCTATTTCCAGAACTTTGTATTTTGAAAGTCTCACCGGTTCTTTTAGGGACACGTTGTCATCTGTTGGTATTGATACATCGATTAGAAGGTATCTTTTCTTGATGAACTTTGAGAACTTCTCTAACTGTGTATATTGGTATATCTCAGAGTATGGTGGCTTTCCCATTTTCTGTGACCTTTTCTGGCGTGTACCTATACCATCTATTCTTTTGTTGTCATTTCATAGTGTTGGCATAACTTCCAGTGTATATAGGTCTCAACTCTATCATGTCTGTGAATATATTCTTTATTAGCCAGGACTGGGCAGCCAGAGGCAATATGATTTATTGTTTTTTCTCCATCAGCACATATTCTGCTGTTACTTATATTTCCTTTCATTATATGTTTTGGTGATTTCTGTTGGGAAGGCTTTAATCTTGTGCTGCAATTAAAAACCTTCAGCTTCTGCTTTGAGTTCTGAGCTTCTCAGCCATTGTTGCGATTTTTCTTTGTCTATTACTTCTCTAGAAATGATCTAATTATAAATCTCACAGAGAGATATAAGCAGCAGTGTTACGATAAAGCAGTTGTTTACTGTCAACTTAATGTGACAGACCTATTAAGGGTGTCATACTGCTGCTATTTAGCCCTAGGAAGCTAGACCGTTTCCTGTTGGCCTTGACACATTTCCTGTGTCCTTATATTTGTGAAGGGGAGACAAGCTTCCCCACGCAGCTTTAGTCTGCATTCAGGGACATGTTTCTGAGTCATTGCTCGTCATCAGCCTGAAGTAGCCGACCATCTGGTTGAAAGAAACCTGTCTAGCCTTCACAGCTGTTTCCAGAATAACTAAGCATACCGAGCATGCGTTATTGAGCAAGGGTTTCCACGCAAGCTAAGTATTCAGTCATCGGGGAGAGAGACAGCGAAAGATAGATAGAGAGAGAAAATATCCTTAAGCAAAGATGGTAGTATTCGTTGAATAACTAAGGAGTGTCCAAAGTAGAAATATAATACTGGTTGATAGTTCCATGGTGGGAGAATTAAGGAAATCCTGCGCTAACGATAATATCCGGTAGCAGTTCCATTGTTGAAGTAAGAAAGAAAATAGTCATGGACATATAGGTGCGTATAGACATACATACATACATACATACACACACACACACACACTTACATGCATACACATATATATACATGCAAACATACATACATACACATATATGTATATGTGTGTATATATGTGTATATATATATATATATATATATACAATTGAGATTCAGCTGAATTAGGTACTT
>NC_068997.1:32749074-32753371 GCF_001194135.2 Octopus bimaculoides
ACACACACACACACACACACACACACACACACACACACATATATATATATATATATATATACAATTGAGATTCAGCTGAATTAGGTACTTAAATTGAGGCGCCTTGTTAGGTCTGAGTAACATGAATACTCAACAATATTAAGCGAATATCAGACTTAGTACTTAAGTGCCGGCCACATGATATTCTTGCAGTGTATGTAGACAATAAGACCCAGCTGAGTGAAGAAATCCGCTATTCAGACATGTATTTTATATTAACATTTACGAAGCGTAGATTCTAGGATAGGTGAATATAAGCGAGTAACAAATGGATTAACACCTGTACTTTTTTGTTACTCCCTTATATATATATATATGCATATATGGGTACAGGACATCATCAACTGTAAACAACATGAAGTACATCCTAAGGACTGGATTCTTCTATCTCTCTCTTCTATCTTTCTTTTTTCAAAGAAAATATTTCTCCCAGCGTTCCCTATTTTCCCCTCGTTCTGGTCCAACGACTCACCATGCTTGTTTTCGATCTGTTTCCTTATATGTCTCCACTGTCCTTTGCCGTTGAATGCTCGAAATGAGGAGTAGCTAGACAGCTGACAACTGCTGAAGGGTCGTTCTTTGTGTTACTTTTCCGGGTACTTAAACATAACAACACCAGTTGTGAAGCGGTGGAGTGTGGTGGACATCCTCAGACATAAAGGCGCGCGCACAGGCACACACACACACACACAAACATATATATATAATATTCATAGAAGTTTAATCCTTTTGTTAAAATTCCATTCTTAATAATCTTCTTGATTACCCTGAATTTTAACTTTGTACAATGAGACAATATTGTTTGAAGTGATCTTTAGAGATTACTTGATTTATCTCTTTCTTAAATGGCTCTGCCCTCCTGATCTTAGTATTTTATAAAGACCTTTATATAAATAACCCTTCTAAACAAGTACCACCAAGAAACTATAAATATCATATAAGGAGTAACAATAGTAACTTCTTAAACCTATAATATAATCCCTCAGTTTTTATATATAGAAAGATTAGTGTAAAATTTTAAAGTTCCACAACTTAAATATTCGTTTAACTGACACCAGACATCAGTGTTTTATTGACATTAGCTAAATAAGTAGATATATAAGTTTTTAATCCAATATATTTTGAATTATTATACTTTTTCTACAAATCTTCTCTATTGGTGTTAATAAGCTAAATATAATTTACCATAGCACTAGTAATTAAGCTATTTTATTTCTATGATAATCTGCCCTTATTGATTATTTTATTTCATTTCTTTATTAATTTGTAATTAGCCTTTCTTTATTCATAAAAATTTAAGCTAATCTTTATATCTCTATATATTCATACTTAGCTTATATAAAACTATACTGGTATATTCACTACATATAAAAAAAAACTGCTTAGAATATAATTTTATCAGTATATGATTAGAATGTTCTTTTACCTTAATACTCCTTTATCAATACCAGTATATACCAACTAATCAATATTCATAGATACCATTTGATGAGTTAGTATTTAAGTGTACAATATATATAAATATTAAACATCTTGTTTTAAGTTTTCCTTTACCAAACCTCATGATTTTTATGACTATACCAACTATGATTTCTGTCTGCTCTCTTAGCCCTACCCCTAACAGATAATGCCCTTTATTCTCTCAGCTTTAGATATACAAGTTTTGATAAACTAGTCTATAAATTAAAATTGACCACATAAAAAGAAATAAAATCAGTGACAGGCAGAGTCTTCTTGATAATTTATTCATTAACTTCTATGCTGAAGTAGAGGCAACATGTTCTTTATCTATCTCCTTAATTTCTTGGAAATTTTAGGTATGATTATACTAATGTGTCCATCTGTTCTAATTTAATTAAATTCTATGACTTTGTGCAGCTGAGGATTGCCCTGCATTTTAAAATGATGTAATGATTACATTGTTCAATTAAATGGAGTTGCATGAAACAATCGTACTGCATTATCTCTGGATATCCTTGTTGCTTATTTTGATTTTAATCACCTTATTTTGAAATTGTATGGATAATACCGTACTAAATTCTGGTTGCCACGCTGGTGGTGGCGGCAGCAGCATTGGTTGTGAAGGGAACGTTGTAAATCCATCTGGAAAAACCATTCCGTGCTTATATGTGTGTGGTGATGATGAAGTAAATCTAAGTGACAGTAGATGTTATTGTGTCAGCGCTGGCGGTGTTGTTGTTTCTGGCGGAGATGTTGGAGTCCGGTGGTGGTACGATTATATCACATGTTATGATACTAGGTTAGATGATCTCTTCTGGAATGTTTCCCACTGTGTCCCACGAAACCCTCTCGACGGAATATGATGTGTAAGGAAGAGCATGAAGCGATAGCGGCAGGAGTGGTGATGTTTGCTTAGAGATTTAGGTAGAGGTGTACAATGAAATGAGGAACATATTGTAAGGCGAACATATTGTAAGATAAGGAGAATTTATACCCTCCTCTGTTATGAACCCAATAACACTCTGGGAGTGATGTTCATAAGTGTGTGTGGATATTTCTTAAGTTACTTTGCTTAATTATATGCATGCGCATGCTCAAGTGCGCACACATACGTTGTTGTGAATGTAGTATCTGCGTTTAGAAGAAGCACGCTCTTACAAATGTACATATATATATATACAAACACAGACATATATATTTTGTGCATATATATTTTGTGTGTATAAATACATTTAAATATATGTGCATGGTTGTGTGGTAAGAAGTTTGCTTCCCCAACCACATGGTTCAGGCTTCAGTCCCACTACGTGGCACCTTGGGCAAGTGTATTCTAATATAGCCTCGGGTCGACCAAAGCCTTGTGAATGGATTTGGTTGACGGAAACTGAATGTGTGTGTTTGTGTATGTGTAAATATATATACGCATGTATGTATGTATGTATGTATGTATGTATGTATGAGTTGCAAAGAAAAGAATGGTCACCCAATACATGTAGTAGAGTTTATTTGGAAAGAGTTAATGATCCATTCTTTCGCAACTCGGAGCTTATCACTCCCTGCTGTCGTTCAGGCGACTAAGAGATCAACGTACATTATTCGTAAACACTGCATCTCATTTTTACGGATGTTATTGATACTAATGTTGAAGAAGTGAATACTGCAGTCGAGTAATCTGTGTCAAAGAGGTTACCTAGACTGGAATTGGAAGATTTTGTGAACGAGCTTTTCCCTATCACGACTGAATGAGTGTCTCTGCTCTTCTATTTAACAATTCTGACGATGTATCGTAACCTGGAACTTCTTGAAGAAACACAAGTGCATTTTGTTCCTACTTATGTATATGAGGGTATTCTGTTCCCAATATTCTATGTAATTCCAGAGATATTACGATGTGGGAATAGAATTAATTCCATCTCTAGGTCTAGATGAGTGTACGTTTTGGACGTATCTAATCTTGGAGGTGTTTGTCAGTTCCATAAAAATTACTTTTCGATAACGTTTGCACGAGTTATGTGTGAACAACTCAATCTTTCACCTGGCAGTTATTACCCAATAAAAGACATATTTAAGCACACGCGCACACATACATTTTTAAAAATGGCTCCTTAATGATTTTATATGTGTTCTTTTATCCTTAAAACTTATGTCAGCTAAAACGTAGGTGTGATATCATAACCAAAACTACATTCCGAAAATTGTGGTTCTCTTCGCGAACCTGAGAACATTTGCCCTCCAAACAAATAATTGACTCCACAAGTCACAACTACGGCCAACGTAAGAGTTAGGATGCCGTTTGTAGGTCATGCAGAGTTTTATTAGACAGCAATTAAAACTAAAATGCCATCTTGCATTTCAATAACCCCGCTATCTATTTTCTATGATAATTCCTGTTCCTCGCTCGTAGGAATGTGTTTTATACTCCGTTCAAGCCTATCCGAATGATTGATAACTTATTTTTGTCTTTTCTTTCTCCTTAATCTCATAATTTTCTTTCTTATAAGAACTACCTTTATCTTTTATCTTTTATTTGTTTGAATCATTAGACTGTGGCCAAGCTGGGGCACCACCCCCAAGAGTTTTTACTCAAAAGAATCAGCCCCATGCCTTATTTTTTTCCACTAAATCTGGCGTTTATGCTACCGGACTCTTTTGCTGAACCGCACTGTGACAGGGACGTAAACACACCAACAGCAGTGGTGAAAGACAAACGCAGACACAAAGGCACACACACACACACACACACACACACACACACGCACACACACACACACACACACACACACACACACACACACAC
>NC_068997.1:32753381-32755727 GCF_001194135.2 Octopus bimaculoides
ATATATATATATACGACAGGCGTCTTTCAATTTCCATCTACCAAATCCCTCACAAGTTCCTGGTCGGTCCGAGGCTGGAGTAGAAAACACTTGCCTAATATGCCATACAGTGAGATTAAACTCAGAACCATGTGGTTGGGAAGCAAGCTTCTTACCATACAGCCACGCCTACACCTATATTCGTCTAGAATATCTTCCTTGTTCACATTTTCCTTCAAGAAATAAAGTTCATAGTAAAAACTAACGGCATTGACCTTCTTATTGTAAGACAGTGGTTCTCAGTCGGAGTCCATATGGCCCCTGAGGGCCCATATAAGATCTTTGGGGGTCCACACAGTAAAATAGTAAATTGGGTATTCACAATAGTATTTTAAGGGCTCCTGAAAGTATTCTGTTGTAGATGTGTGTATTGGTATGTACTGCAAGAAACAGCTGGGTTTCTTTCATTTTATGTAGTCCAACCAACACAAATTAGTGCGTAAAAAATAAAATAGGAATTCTGAAAGAAACATCTATAAAACTAGTTTTTAACTATGTAATGGCTATGGGAGTCCACCAGACTAAAATAGTAATGGAAGAGGTTCATAGGTAAAAAAAAAACGGTTGAAAACTACTGCTCTGGGAGAACGGTATAAACCGAACCAACGACCTGTTAGACGCAGCAGTCAAATTTCTTTCAAATTACATGCTACCGTCTTTAAAAATTCCTGTTAAATAATGTTGCTTGGATTTCATTCAGATACAAAAAAAAAAACAGATGGTCACGGGTAGAATACCTTTAACTGGGTCTGCTCGATCAGAGCTGACCCGGGGCTATACAAAAACCATATAAGCTTCAGTTGGCGGTTCTTCTGATCTGACTACATGATATAAAATAGATCCGATCAATTAATTCTTTTCTATATCAGCATACACATTTACTCATTTAGTCTAATAAAGATAATGATACATACGTACGCACAAACGCGCGCGCACGCATATATGTATGTATGTCTGCCTGTATGTATGTATGTATGTATGTATGTATGTATGAGTGCATATATATATGTATATGTCATTTAAATTTCAAGAAAGATGCTTCTAATCATCCGATAGAATTAGCTAGTTTCTAAATTTAATTTAGTATTATTCTTTCATTTCGCACTCACCTCTCTACACTCTTTTTCTTTCTGAATCTCTCTCTCTATCTCTCTCTCACTCTCTCTGTTTAACTCACACACATCCTCCTCCCCTCCTCTTCCTACTCCCCTCTCCCTCTCTTTAACTCACACCTCCTCCTCATCATCATCATCTCTCTCTCTTTCTCTCTCTCTCTCTCTCTCTCTCTCTCTCTCTCTCTCTCTCTCTTTCTCTCTCTCTTTCGCCACGCACACTTACTATCAGACACGTACACAACTACATGCATGCTTAGAAATGCTTGCAACAATGAGCATCATTATTTTTCTCCAATTATTCTTTAAATTCCTATTTTACTCCAGTCGACCAATTATTTTATCAAATCTATTTAAAAATAAAATTGAAATATTCCAGTCTTTCTTTTTGTCTTTCTCCATCTCTCTCACCCCCTCTCTCCCTGTGCATGTACATCTTTCTACATGTAATGTGCAGTGTACTTTTATACTGGCATACAAAATCATTATTATATATTATATACTATATCCATATATTCATTTATATAATATATACTATAAACATTCTTGGTTAAGTGATTAAAGAAGCTGCCTCACAACCTTGAAGTTTTCAGTTCGATCCCATTGTATGGCAGCTTGAGCAAATGACTTTATCACAACCTCTGATTGACCTAACGCTTGTGTATGCAACAGGGTAGATGGAATTCCATTTGATGGATTGTAACTGTCATTTAAAGATCCGGTTTTGTCTCACAGTGTAACACCCTGATTCTGCCCGAAGAACATCAAAGGTAGGAGTGTGTGTTTGTGTGTGTGTGTGTGTGTGTGTGAAATACTCAGCTACTGATTGAGTAATTAGTTAATAATTAGTTGATAATAATGGAAGTATACTACAAGTAAATGTAACTTTTTTACGACGCTCCCGAAGTACAATGTACTGCTCTACATTGATAAGGGGCAATACCCCGAAACTAGTCTGTAGATGCCAGACCAGCAAGGTGAAGCGGCTGACCTCCCTTGTTCGAAGGTTATAAAGGACACGGGTTCGTGTGTCACATAGCTAGCTAGAGGCGATGGCTTCTTGGAGCTAATCAACGGCAGCATTCGTCCTATTTTGGGGACTGCCATGTTGGCTTAGCAATAACTATTAATATCCAGTACCGCTGCCGTAGTCTCTTTTAGAGAAACTTAGAAATATTAATATCTCTATTATATA
>NC_068997.1:32756246-32759431 GCF_001194135.2 Octopus bimaculoides
TATATATATATATATGCTGCGCAGAAACAATTGTAGTGAATGAAAATAAATGATCACTCATACTCCTTAGCACATTCCAACTTTTTCAATAATCTATTCACACATGACAGAAGCCCAAACGAAAACTTGGAAGTATAATACTATAAACAAAATAACACAAGGTGAAATCTGAAGGTGGCGGAGCTTTATACTGTACTCTGATAATTCTTAAACGAGAATGTTGCTAACAGTGACTTCGAAGTTTCGGCCAGCTAAACCATTGCCAAAGACATTCTTGTTTAAGGATTATAAATTTGTACTCTATAAAAGTATAAAGTAACCTACCAGATTTATGTGGAAATTGTTTTTATTATAACTGAATGCAAATAAAAAAGTAATATATATATATTCACATATATATATATATATATATATGTGTGTGTGTGTGTGCGTGTGCGTGTGTGTGCATTGTATCTTGGGAAGGTTTTAAATACACACACACATACATTCATACACGTATATATGTATGTGTGTGCATACATGCATATATATGTATGTATGTATGTACATATATACGTATGTATGTATGTATGTATGTCTATCGTTTATGTTTTATCTGTTTCAGTCATGGAACTGTGGTCATGCTGGGGCACTGTCTTGAGGCGTTTAGTTGAACAAGTCGAACTCAGTACGAACTTTTTTAACCCGCTCTTATTCTATCGGTCTCTTTGCGAACCACCATGTTGCGGGGATGTTAACAAGCTAACACCAGTTCACAGCGATGGCGGTAGGATTAAACACAAAGATAAACACATACATGCATACACAGACACACACACACACACACACACACACACACACACACACACACACACACATACACATACATACGATAAGCTTCCACACACTTTCTGATTTTCAAATTCTCTCACAAGGTACTGGTCGGTCAAAGGATTTAGTAGAAGACACACACCAAAGGTACCACACAGTGGAACTGAACCCGAAACCACGTGATTTGGCTCTTAACCGCGCAGCTATCACTTCGCGCGCGCGCGCACACACATATACATGTATATATTTATGCGTATGTGTATGTGTATATGTATATATATACACATACACACAGAGACACACACACATACACACACACTCGCTTACAATCATGTATGTTTGTATGACTCTGTGTGTGTATGTCTGTGTGTGTCTGTATGTGTGCGTGTGTGCATTCGTGTGTGTGTGTGTGTGTGTCCGCGCGTGTGCATAATTTCATCATTTTGATCCCATGCATGACCATACTTGTAAGCTTACTTTTTCGTATAGGGTCGTATGTATTGTTAGGTTTAAGAAATAAATAGATACTATTATATGTATTGTATACGTCTCCCGGGTTTCGTTACACAAACTTGTGTGTGTGTGTGTGTGTGTGTGTGTGTGTGTCCACAAGCCATGTACTTGTTGCATCGTGTAATAAAATACCACAGAAAAAGTCATGTGTTGTGTGTAGCCAGTAATGTAAGGACGAGACATAATATAGGTGATGAATACAGTGACATCAATATGATAGAGATATCCAGCAATTAACCTCAAAGCACTGCAGCAGTCCATAGTACACATTACCCTACTTATTATATACTTAGTGGGACACGTAAACACACTCGCGCGCGCATTTAATTTAAAATTAACGATTAAGATTTCAGTATAAATGAAAGATGTACTAATCTCAGGTAGGTAAAGCACATGACATGTACCGGGATTTGAATCTCTTAGGTACTGCATAATGACTACCGTATTACCAATTTCACTCAGAGGTCTTGCCGTGTTTTTCCTATAGATACGTTTACTTATAGACTATTACAGTACCTCACTATATATGAACTAAGGTACCCTCCCACTGATAATTTTATAGTCACTCAAGCCCTAGACGATAAATTTAAGTGCATGTGTATACACACACACACACACACACACACACACACACACACACACACACACACACACACACACACACACACACACATATAAATATATATGAAATATATCGCTTTCTAACTTCTACTATTTTCGTTGAATTTGGTTCAAAGTGGATTTCTCTTAGATTCAGTACCCAATTCATGATAGAAGTGTAGAGGTTTCTTCTTTTGAACTTGTCACAACGGTAGTTTCAACCGACACAAAACACCAAGTATTAATAATACAGTGTAGGTCGAAATAAATGTTGTGCTAACTTGTATTACACACACACACACACACACACACACACACACACACACACACACACACACACACACACACACACACACACACACACACACACACACACAGCTTTTACGTGCCATATGGTATCAGTCAGATAGTATCTGCTAAACAACGACCAAAATAATACATCGAACGAAATAACATCCTGCGGCTCGACAGTGAAAACCTTAAGAAGCCCTCATTCCCTGATGACCTCCCATCTGAACCCAGACGCACCGGAGTAGCATACCTCTACAACGATTTCGAAGAGAAACACTTTGCATATCACAAAAATGGATGCATAAATTTACTTCCCGTAAACTTGAGGATGACGATACTAACATAAAGTGTACCGTCTCTTGGTTTCGTTACCATTACATCACGTTACGTCTCGAGACATTATGCTTTTTGCAAACCAAAACCAAAAGATACTTATGAAATATCTAATGTATAAAGGAGACAATGAGGTCCTTAATCTCTGAAGATGCAACTGTAAATGTCGAGCATATCACTCTTCTGTGGAAGGTATAACACTGGTAACAGGAAGCTTCCCCCAAAATGTCATCGATGTACGACTGCCTTCCACTGAGACATGGTGTCGTTGCTAAAGCATTAGAAACAGAAAATACGACCCTACTTTCGTTCATTATTTATATTATTTACATTTGACGAATATTTGTCCTCATCTTGTTTGTTGTAAACACAACGTTTCGGCTGATATACCCTCCTGCCTTCATCAGATGTCTTGGGGAAATTTCGAACCTGGATTCTCATTTCTAAGTTTTTTTCGATGTTGTTGTTATTGTTATTATTATTATTATTATTATTATTATTATTATTATTATTATTATTATTATTATTATTATTATTATTATTATTCAGGTCACTGCCTGGAATCGAACTCAGAAATGAGACCCAGGTTCGAAATTTCCCTAAGACACCTGATGAAGGCTGGAGGGTATATCAACCGA
>NC_068997.1:32759441-32773209 GCF_001194135.2 Octopus bimaculoides
CACTGCCTGGAATCGAACTCAGAAATGAGACCCAGGTTCGAAATTTCCCTAAGACACCTGATGAAGGCTGGAGGGTATATCAACCGAAACGTTGTGTTAACAACAAACAAGATCAGGATGAATATCCGTCAAATGTAAATAATGTAAATAATGTACATAATTCCTCATTTCTTAAATATAGAACTGTGCCTACCTCCGTTATTGAATATATACATATCGGTATCAAATTTTGGCACAAGGCCAGCAATTTTGGGGGTAGGGATAAGTCGATTACATCCACTCCAGTAATCAACTGGTACTTATTTTATCAACTTCGAAAGGATGAAAGGCACAGTCGACCTCGGCGGAATTTGAACCCAGAAAATATACATGGACGAAATGCCGCTAAGCATTTTTCCCGGCAACGATTCTGCCAGCTCTCCGCCTTGATTGGTTATATATACATGCCAACACAAAGACTATTGATGGAACATTTCTATCAAAACCAAGTGCAAACGCAACACGCCTGACAAGTAAAGCAAAATCTTGTATAGCCGTAGATAATACTTACCCTGCAGATGTAAACACCTCTCCCCAAATCAAGGAGAGTGAAACTATTTATAGAGAACAGGTTGGAAATCTGCAGCTCCACCATTTTCATAACAAATTCACATAAACACCAATAATTATTGGTGCTGTCTTTTCTGTTAGGAAATGTTTATGTGACAATGTGGAAGAACCACAAAAAGACTGGTTAACACGTAGTTTACGAATACAATTTGCAAGAGGAGGGATAAAAATATGTATGACTTTTCTAACGTTCACCATATCGTACGTTGTTCTGATCGAAATTCTAGCGAAGGAGCTTTTGTTCCTTTGTTAGAAACTTTTGTTTCTTTCCGAGTAGGAAGAATTCTAATATTTAGAAAATCAACTCTACACATCACTTCACACACACATAATATATATATATATATATATATATATATAATGTGAAAGTGACGCCGACATTAGTTTCGGATCACTACATAACAGACCAAAATGTAGCCAGAGACATACCCTAATGGAAGCACTCAAAATCTCTCCAAACTGAACTTCCACAAAGCGGACTGGAAATCGATCCGAAAGTGATCTTCAGACAGGACTGGCCAAAATGTCTATCCACACCAGACATTGGCATGAAACTAGAATACTTCATGTCTGTTATGCAAACCATATGCTAGAAATATGGCCAATTCAAAAAGGAACAAGATTCCAAGAAGAAGATCCTCATGAGACGACGGACGAAGGTTGCAAATCGCTACAATCAACATCCCAAAAGTAGTGAAAGGTCCCACCTAAAAACAACACTGATGGAGATAAAAAAGTATGCAACAATCCTATGTGAGGGAGAGAGCAGACAAACAAGCCTGGCCTATAAAAAAACATTGAGTGAAACCCAAAGGCCTTTCATTATGCCAAATAAACAGCTCCAGTACGCTGCAAAATAGGACCCCTTTTCCAGAAGGATGGCTCCTTCACAGATAACCCAACCAGGATCAGTGAGGTTCAAAAGTATCTTTACCACTTCGTTGGAGCACAGACAAGTGAACGCACCATTGGATTTCTTTGGCGCCTATAACCAGCGAGGCAGTTACGATGGATTATTTCGTCATTGGTGAGAAAGATATAATACTAGCCATGGACGCAAGCTCAATATCTGGTCCTGATGGTTTCCCAGCAACCTTCCTCAAATCGTGTAAACGTGCCCTGGCGAAACCACTACAGATTCTCTTCCAGAGTTATCTTGCAAATGGCAAGCTGCCAAGCAAATTGAAGGAGGGAATAATAAGCCTAATCCATAAAGCAGGAAGCTGAACAGATGCCAAAAATTATAGGCCTATCTTTCTGACTTCACACACCAGCAAAGTCATGGAACGAATAGTCAGAGGGAAACTAATCGCATTCCTTGAAGAAAAAAACTTACTGAGTGATACCCAGCATGGTTTTTGACCAGGTAGAAGCTGCCTAACCCAGCTCCTACAGCACAATGACTGCGTGTTGAGGCAGTTACTCAACAACTCAAATCTGGACGTACAATACCTTGACTTTGCAAAAGCTTTTGATAAAGTTGATCATAGTATGATATATCACAAACTGCCTGATCTTGGCACAGCTGTAAAAATTGGTGAGTGGTTACAAGACTTTCTGAAAGATAGAAGTCAGGCAGAGGTGACCAATGGCGCCACCTCAAAGAAAACACAAATAGTGAGTGGTGTTCCACGGGGCACTCTCTTGGGACAACTGCTTTTCATAGTGGCCGTCTCAGATATACCTTCATTTGCCCAGATAGCCATCCTTGCTAGCAACGCAGACGATACGAAAATATTACAGAAAATACAAAACGCTAGCGATGTTGCCTGCCTGCAGCAGGAGTTGGAGGCATTTTACAGATGGACTGAAGACAATAATATGCAGTTTAATACTAGAAAATTCGAAACCCTGCGCTACCAGCGTCCAAAACTGAACGAAAAACTTTACAGGGTTGACTGGCCAAGAAAATGGGAGATTACAATCCCAGAACCTAAATCATAGGTATCGACATGAGTGATGATACCTCTTTCCAAGTGCACATTACCAAGATGGCGAGAAAGTGCAGACGGCTAGTTGGCTGGATCCTGAGAACCTTTAGAACAAGAGAGAAGGAAAACATGATGGTTCCCTAGAGGATATTCGTCCTCAGCCACTTTAACTACTATTCCCAACTAATTTTACACCCCACAGTGTAAAATTAACAGCGGACCTCGAAGCAATCTAGCGAAGCTTCACAAAGAAGATCGTCTCATTACAACAGCTCAGGTTCTGGGAATTCTGAGACAGCTAAGACTCTACTTCCTGGAGTGAAAGCGGGAGAGATATGCAGTAATATACATCTGGAAGATCCTGGAAGGAATTATGCCAAATGTACTGTGCCAAAGATCCCAACAATGCCGTCGCGCTTCAGGACTAGTTACTGTAACAGCCTGAGTTTCAAGGGCCCACAGCTTTTTAATAGTCTCTTAAAGAGCCTGAGAGACCTACACAAAGTAGATGTAGATGTTTTCAAAACAAAACTCGATCTCTTCCTGTCGAGAGTCCCAGATGAACCTACCTCGTGGCAGGAGGCGCAAATGAGGGTAATGACATCAAATTCCCTTATTCCCCAAATGCCACATATCAGAGGAGGCTTTCAATAATAACAGTATAGCAAAGCGCTGGGGTCCCAGCATGGCCACAGCTTCGAGCTGAAACTGAAAAAAAAAATATATATATGTACACACACACATATATATCATATATATCATTATGTGTTCCAGACACGTAACATACCGAATTTCATAACATTATATGATATGATGCAACTGTATATGTATACAAGATGTACGTGTTTAAACTGTTTAATTGGTTATAGAGGGGAACGCTAGGCAGTGATAAGTAAAATTGTAATGTTATTGTTAGTCCGAATATACTTGAGGCACGTTCGAACCGTTAAACAAGCATCAGCAAATGGGATATATTTTCCACGGCAAAACGCAGTGAGTGGCTTGTTCACCGGTTCGAACGTGCCTCAAGCATATTCGGACTAATAATAACAGTACAATGTTACTTATCACTGCTTAGCACTCCCTCTCTGTAATTTACTTATGGTGAGCCGCCGCACAACGCTACCAGTCGTCGTTTGGCGACTGGAAAAGCATAAGATAGCCATTCCCTTCAATCACTACGTAGCGCCTCCTGCCTGGTCTCCATGACCGAAGCAGAGATAACTACTCCGAAGTGCTTGCATCTCACAGTCTGGGTAGGTGGCGCTGCGAGCTGATCTTGGTGTATACACACCATTTGTCAACAAACGGGATATATTTTCCGTGACAAAACGCAGTGAGTAGCTTGTTTAACGGTCCGAACGTGTCTCAAGTATATTCGGACAGATTCGGACATTGCAATGTTTAATTGGTGTTTAAACAATATGAATTACGAGACCAAGTCTTGTCTTTCCTAGAGGTTACAGTTAACTTTAGTGGGCTCGAGAATTTCACTGACACTCTAAATCCCCCATAGCGACATTTGGACCTAAGGTGTATGTAAAACATAACCCTCAATGAAATATAATGTATCTATCAATAGTTTGAAGATACGTAAGTGTGAGTGTGTGAGGGGTGTATGTTTGTGTGTGGGTGTGTGTGTGTGTGTATGTTTGTGTGCGCGCGCGCGCGCATATCTGTGTGTCTGTATGTGTGCGTGTGATTTACCTTAGACGCATATACAGACTGAGAAAATAATCTTTATCACCACCAATGTCCCTCTCCGATATTACCGTCTTTACCTTCATAATTAGCAAAAGCAGTTTCACACACACAAACACACACACACGCACGCACACACACGCACACACGCTCAAACACACACACACACATACACCCCACCACACCACACACATATACACTCTGTTTTCTTTTTCATGCGATCTCACATAAACATTTTAAAAAGTAAAAAACACACAACTGCAAGTGTGAAAAACCTGCTGTCATGAACCAACACGCTTCTCTGATTGGATGATTACTGCTCTGTATTACGCTCAAATTACGAACATGTTTGACAGGAAGTAGTAACTTAACAACAAGGAATGTCTGCTCATAACAGGAAGTTATGTGTTTGTGCCACGTTGCAAGGTGCGAACAGTTCTGAAGACCTATAATCAAACTGCAACCTTCCTTTTCAGCAACAGTGTGTCTAGGAATAGATTATTCAATATATTTCTCTTTTTTTATCTTTTGTTTATGACTGCAAGATGTGATTTAAAGGTAATTTGGCTACTATTTCTTGCATATTAGGCAACTATAGAATTCCCTCCTGGTTTATATTTCATTGCTGTTGTTTTCAATGCAGTGTTTGGTCTTGTGGCTGCTGATTGACCAGTGACGTTCTAACTGTGGCCATCACATCTTTTTAGGATTTTCTTACTCAGTATTCTTCAACCGAGGTTCATGTGGCCGTTGGAGATCCATGTAAGGGTTTGTTGTTAAAACTTATGTGCAATAATAAACTGGTTATAATTCTACAATACACAAAATATTAAAACAGCTTTTAACACAATTCCTAATATTTAATCACAAAAATATAACAGGAGATTTCAGAAATCGGATAGCTATGAGGGCCCTACCCGTTGAGTAAAATATTCTAGAAATCAAAGGGGTCCAAAAGCAAAAGATTGTTGAGAACCAATGTCTAAATCTAAATTATCTAATGCAATGGTTCTCAACAGGGGTCCATATGGTCCTTAGGGGTCCACACAAGATGTCATTGTTAAACTTTATGTGCAATAAATTGCTTATACATCTACAATATATAAAATATTTTAACAATTATTTTATACATCTCCTAATAATATTTAATTATAAAAGTAGAATAGGATTTTGAAACATTAAATGACTGTGAGGGTCCACCCACGTGAAATAGAAAACAAAGGGGTCCACAGCCAAAAATTGGTTGAGAATCACTAATCTAATGTATCATTTCTTGAGGGTGACTTGCCTGCTATGGAGAGACCATATAGGCGCTTCCTGATTGGTATGTTGTCACCGTTATTGTTGTCACTGTTGTTGTTCAGGTTGTGGTTACCTTATTACTTGTGGTTTTCCCCCCGTTACTACAGGGTCCCTAGTTATTGTCGTTGCCTTTGTTACTGTGCTCCTCACTCATTATTCATTGTTAAACAACCTTCTATTTTCTACCGACATCATCGTGATCACCGGTTCAATACCACTCTTTCCAGTAAACCAATTCTCCAGTAAAAATTCTTTGTGATGGCAGCAGTTAAACTAGAAGTAGTGTTGCTGATAGAGTTCGTGGTAGTAGTAGTGGTAGTGCTAGAGATAGCGTTAATGTTGTTGTTAGTAGTAGTAGTAGTTGTAGTAATCATATGGTCATGTGACCGACCAGGTTATCAGATGTTGTTACGCATCGCTGGTCACAATGCACTCTTGCATTGTTTTATCCTTCAAATGACGCTGGCCACCCCGCTGGCTTGGCGAACAGGCAAGCAACCCCCACCCTCCCTGATCGAATTGGTGTGGAGCAATGTAAAATGAAGTGTTTTGCTCAAGAACACAACGCACTGCCCAGTCAGGGAACTGAACGTACGATCTAGCGATCGTGAGCGAAACAGCCTAACCACTAGGCCACGCGCCTTCACAGCAGCAGCAGCAGTAGTAGTAGTAGTAGTAGTAGTAGTAGTAGTAGTAGTAGTAGTAGTAGTAGTAGTTGTTGTTGTTGTTGTTGTTGTTATAGTAAAAGTGCTAGCGTTGGTTTTAGTGGTAATCTTAGTGTTTGTTGTAGAAGTAGCGTTAGTTTTGGCTGTAGTGGTAGTAGTAGTAGTAGTAGTAGTGCTGATTGATGCATTAGCGGTAAATAGGTAGTTGACTCTGATGGTGGAACTCTGGTGGTGGTGATGGTGGTGGTGGTGGTGGTAGCAGTGGTGATGCTGATGGTTGAGGCTGGCGGCATTTGTAGTGACAGCAGCGATGGTGGAAGTATTGTTGATGATGATGATAATGATAATGACGACGACGACGACGATGACAATGACGACGGATGATGATGATGATGATGATGATGATGATGATTTAGATTGTAGGTGATGGGTAATGGTTCCGTCAGAGAAAGAGGTTTTGATGTGGATGGTGATACGGATAGATTGGGTTACATGGAGGGTCGGTGTGAGGTGATAACGTATACTGTTGTGAAATACCACCCAGGTTGCGTTTTGTCAACAGAATGAAGGTAATCTGTATGTAGGTCTGCTCGCTAAACCCCTTCCTCTTCTTCCCAGCCATCCCCTTCCGTCCCCAGTGACCCTTTAACCAACACTAAATACTAATCAAAAGAACGCCTGGACTGTTTTTCTTCGCTGTTAAAGTTATTAACCCTGTCTTTTAGATGCTAATGGGTGTACACACACACACGCACGCACTCACACACACACACGCACACACGCACGCACACTCACGCACACACACGCACGCATACGCACACACACATACACGCACACACACACGCACGCACACGCGCACACACACAAACGCGCACACACACATACACACACGCACGCACACACACGCACATACATACAATCATATGTATAAGAATGTATATATACTCACATACATACATATATGCATGTACGATGTATGTATGCGTATGTATTTCTACAAAATTAGAATGTATAAAGGTACGCACAATTATATATACACGTACAAACATGCATCCATACATATATATATATATATATATATATATATGCGCATCTGATATATATAAGCGAAAGAACCCTTCCCATATGATATATTTACACACATAATATACAAACATGTATATAAATACACATTATACATACAAAGACAGATACATATATTCACATATTATTTGTACGTATACATGCATATGTCTGTGCGTAAATGTATATGTGTGTGTGTGTGTATATATATATATATATATATATATATATATATGTATGTATAAGGATCAACACACCTATATCAGGAACGCACCCAGTTACTTCCTTCTCTAATCCAGTTATTGCAAACTACGTAAGAAAGAAAACAAAGAAAGATCAAATGGAAGAAATTTCATAAAGAAAAATGGCTGCCTTCCATCTTCTCCTCTCTTCAGTTCGTGTGAATGAACTAAGAAACTGATAAGAGTAGTTTATCCGGCCTCCACCTTGGCGTTCGTGTAATGGTGTCGGCGACACATGAGTCAAGTGCAGCCTGTGAAAACTTGTTACACAAGAGGGCGCTATTCTTTTTTCAATGAGAAACTAATGTAATTATAGTAATGTCTATAGTGTAATGGCTGAAAAGATTTAGTCTTTTAACTAATCCCCAATCTATTTGTGCTACTCATGAAATTAATGTTGACTAATGCTACCAGCAATTAGCTTTATATTTTTGCGTAACTGACTTCGGTATTTTAATTGGTAAGTATGAGAGTCAGTGTACTTCTGTGTTTTCTTTCCCTCGAAAATGTGACTCGCCGAACAAAATGCTTCTTTCAACTCTATGTTCTGCGTTCAAATTGCGCCCCGAGGTGAGGTCTGCCTTTTATCCTTTCGGGCTCGATAGAATAAGTACAAATTTCATACCGAGGTAGATGGCATCGAGTAATAATGTAGTGGAAGAGGAAAATAACATTGACAAGATCAACAACAAAATGTTGAGTATTTCAATGAAATGCCAACCGAAGCCACTGCTGGCGTCATTATTAACAATAAAGAGAACAATGATAGAAACAACAACAATAATACAGAAAAAGCAAAATTAACAACAACAATTAGGAAAACAAGAATAACGCCAATAAATGTAGCTCATTTGTAAGTGTTCTCAGCATCTAGACTGAACACTCGGATCAGTTCAAAAATTAATGTAACCAATTTTTGCCTTCGACCCACTTTGATTCCTATCTTGCTCTCTTGGACCACCATGCTTATTCAATATATATAAGAAAAATCCTACCGTATTTCTATGATTAAGTATTATTAAAAATTGTATTAAAAAATTGAAGTATTTTGTGTATTGTAGGAGTAGAAGCAATTTAGAAAATTACTATTTTTCAATCTCACAACGAGAGATATTCAGCAACAGGACTGCTATGTTATGTTGGCAAACAATCTTTATAACCAATTTATTGCTCATAAATTAACAATAACATCTTATATGGACCTCCAAGGGCCATGTGGACCCTGGTTGAGAACCACTGCTTTAGATGAAGAATTCTGTAATAGCAACTCCAGAGAAGGATCAGAAATGCTCACTAAAAAACAGTACTCTACATGCGCTTATGTAATTTCCAAACGAAACGAAAGGCGACAAACCGTTCACTTGCGCAAACAAAAATATACCTGAGAAGTGAGTAGGGTGCTATTTCGTATCTCAGAAGAAAAGGAAAAAAACATGAATCAGTGGGAGTTTTGTTATAAAGTGCGAAATAAAACAGAACTCTTTCTAACTCAATGTCTTGGAGGAATTTAACTTAATTCTTACCTAAATAGGTTATCGATTCACAGAGATGACGATTCATTCGTGCCATAAAATGTAAATCAGAAGATATGAATGGCGATTATTGAACAACATCGAACAATATTCCTTCTATGAGAAATGCCAGGGAACCTGAATGGAGATTCAAGTGCTTGTTGTACACGAAATTTTATTAAAATAACCAGACCAGTTACACATTGGTGGCATACAAACATGATGAGAGTAATAGAGAGTAGAAAGCCATTGTACTTCAATTGTGGTGAACCTCACCATCTGAAGTCTTTTTGTCATTTTGTAAAGCAGCAGCTACAAAAGCAAACGTCCACAACTACGTCCACATACAAAAAACAACACAACTGCAACAGCACCAACAAAACTAACTTTAACAACATAAACTACGTCAACAAAAAATATAACAAAACAATAGTACTAGTAAAAACGAACTACTAAAAGAAATGATTGCCCTTGAAACTCTTACAAACACACCCGAGGAATGCTCCCTTTCCTTAATAATAAAGAACATGAAATATGAGCGACGTAGTTGAATCAGAAAGTTTTCCTTTGATCAGGTCTAAAAGGAGAATGATCACAAAATCCGAAAGGTTGAAGGCCTGGAGTTACAGACGAGAAAGGTGTAAGTGTGACGGATGTGCCAGATGGTGATAAACAGGCACACTACAAACATAAATAGCAAAAATAACAGCGAAAACAACTACAAAAATAGTATCAACAACAACAATAACAAACCTTCTTAAACTTCAACGGTTCTCACAAAAACAACAAAGAGTTGATTCAATTCATGAATTACAAATTGCCATTAATAATAAAAGAGAAAAGAAACCGATGGAGAGGGAATGGAAACTCTACTCTTAAAATCTGCGAAGGACAGATTATTGGTAATGACAAAATCAGGAATATATGGAACGAGGAGAAAGGAATTCTTAATGGACGCTGGGTTATTTTAAAATACCCCAAACCTAAAATGCTGGGTGAGACTTTTAGGGAACCCAAAAACCACAAGTAAGGCAAGTGATGGTCTCCATCTTTAATGAAAGGAATGTTGAGAGAGAGCTGTGTGAATGCACGTGACTTGAGAATGTTGATTGGAAGGATGGCTACTGGCTGAATTGTTAACACATTTACGCTTAGGTGTACGAGCCATTTGCAAAGCCCGGATGTCTGAGCCGCTTCCACCCACGCTTATGATTGCGTACAATGCTTACATTTTGCATGGTCAAAAAGTTTGAATGGAGTGGTAGTGTTCTTCCAGAACATAGATCTAAATTAGGAAATAGAGACGATCTTTCTGGATCTTGGTAGTTGGTCAACGGTACTAAACGTATGTAGTAGGTCAAAGCCTTCTCACAGGAAATTAGCAGAAGCATGTAATAAGCCCCCCCCCCCAAAAAAAAAAACATGAAGCAATTGCAGAATATGCAAAGGTTGGGAAGAAACAATCATTCATGTTCTCTTTAAATGCGCAATCTTACCCAAGAAAAAACACATTTACAAGTATGGCAGAGATAGAGTTTTCATATACGGGAAGTTATGTTATCATTAAGAAACATCAACAGTGGTATGATAGTAAAACGATATATTAGAAAAGGTCTCAGCGGAAGTGATTGTTCTCTTGGATATGCCACTCCATTGACAGGGAGATCAAGGTTAATTTACTGGATTGTCTGGTGAAAGTCCACCAAAAACGTATCCCCTCATTAAAATATCAGTAATAACAGATGAAGAAATAGAGAAATTATTAAAAATTACAGATCGAGAAATAGAGATAACCAGTATATGGGCATTGAAAAAAGAAACAGCCTGTATAATATAGATACCTTATGGATGATTAATCACAACATAAGGACTTAGAAGTATACACAATATTGACAAGGATATATCCTGGTACCACTTGGGACTTTTCCGCTTGAAGATAGATATTAATATTGGTTTCAAATTTTGGTACAAGTGGGTAAGTCGATTACATTGAGCCCAGTGCTCGAGTAGTACTTCTTTTATCGGCCCCGAAAGGTGGAATTTGAACTCAGAACTGGAAGACGGACCAAATGCCGCTAAACATTTTGCCCGGCCTGCTAATGATTCTGCGAGCTCGCCGCCTTAAGATAGGTGCTAATATAAACATTTGTAAAGACGGCGAGCTGGCAGAATTGTTAGTACACTGGACAAAATGCATAGCGATATTTTGTCCTTCTTTTCGCTCTGAGTTCAACTTCTACTGTTGTCGATTTTGCCTTTCATCCTTTCGGGATTCATAAAATAGGTACCAGTTGATTACTGGGGTGGATGTAATCGACGTATCCCGCCCCCACAAAAAAAAAAAACTGCTGGCCTTCGATCAAACTTTGAGACTAATATTAATTTCAGATTTTAGAACAAGGTTAGCAAGAGGGTAAGTTGATTACATCGCTCCCAGTATTCCCACTCCGAAAGGATGAAAGGTAAAATCCACCTCAGCTGAATTTGAACTCGATACGTGAAGACAGACAAAATGCCGGTAAGCATTTCACCCGGCGTGCTAACGATTCTGCCAGCTCGTTGACTTACACTTTAAAAGTAATATTAATATCTACCTCATGCGGCGAGCTGGTACAATCGTTACTGCGCCGGACAAAATGCTTAGCGGCATTTTTTCCGACTTTACCTTTTGAGCTCAAATGCGCCGGGATTGACTTTGTCCTTCATCCTTTCAGGGTCGATAGAATAAGTACCAGTTGAGTACCGGGGTTGACGTAATTGACTTATTCCCTTCCCCGAAATTGCCGTCCATGTGCTTAGATTTGAAATCAATATCTAGCGATAGATAGATAGATAGATAGATAGAT
Source organism: Octopus bimaculoides (assembly GCF_001194135.2). NCBI lineage: Eukaryota > Metazoa > Mollusca > Cephalopoda > Octopoda > Octopodidae > Octopus > Octopus bimaculoides. The sequence goes on from NC_068997.1 coordinate 32,771,311, forward strand.
AGATAGATAGATAGATAGATAGATAGATAAATAGATAGATAGATAGATAGATAGATAGATAGATAGATAGATAGTTAGATAGATAGATCTCTATCTATCTATCTATCTATCTATCCACATATGTTTTTGTATATATGTTGACCTAGGAAAGACGGGGTTGACTAGGTTTGTCCGCGACGCATGTCATGACAGCAACCTACGCTTCCATCAGTAATTGAGAGCCCAAAGAAGGAAGGAAATATATACATCCATAATATACAGTCAAACGCATGCACGTATGCACGCACGCACACACACACACACACACACACACACACACATACACACACACACACACACACACATTTTCATTATGGTTTATCCAGAGAAGGAAGGACAGCCTCCATGACCTTCGTAGAACCAACGAGACAAGTGGCGGGTGAAAGGTTTGGAATAAACTGAAATTCATAAATTCCTGAAGAAGGAATTGCACCTTGATGTCGACTTATTAGCAGATGAGAGATTTGGGACGAATGCTTACAACAGGATGAAGTCTGCTTAAGAACAAAAACACCCAGGTAGACACCCGTACACCCCCCCCCACACACACACACAAGTACATTAGACGCACATAACACCTAGACAGACAGACACGCACGTCATATACATGTACACAAACATATGCACACAGGGAGAAGGCATACACTGCCACATACAAACATTAAGAGAGTAGAAAAAGATTTGGAGAGTGGCAGAGAGAGAGGGGGAAGAAGGAGGGAGAGTGTATGTGTTCGTGTAAGTGTGAGTATGTGGCTTAGTGGTTAGAGTATTTGGTTTACGGTCGTAAGGTTGCGAGTTGGATTCCCGGTGGCGCGTTGTGTCCTTTAGTAAGACGCTTTATTTCCCGTTGTTCCAGTTCACTCAGCTGGCAAAAATGAGTTGTATCTGTAATTGTCATATCCTGTGTCACACTGAATCTCCCTGAGAAATACGATGAGGTTACGCGTGTCTGTGGAGTGCTCAGCCACTTGCATGTTAATGTCACGAGCTTGTCGTCGTAACGAGTGCCAGTTATATGTGAGTGTTAGAGTGTATGTGTTAGAATCTGTGTGTATGTGTGTGTTAGCATGTTTACTTGTGTTAGAGAGAGAGAGACTTTGTGTGTGCATGTGCATGTCTGCGCACGCGTGTTTGCGCACGCGTGTTTGCGACAAAATAAAGCAGTTATAGATGTAACAAGTTCTGAATCTGTTTCTGACTATAACTGCTTCTTTCGCAGAATATATCCACACTGTATCTCTCAACCAGGCTTCTTCAAACAGGGTATCAACGATCTTTATTTACACTTCAAATTCAAAATACAAACTATTAACATCAAGCTAAAAGATTATATTTTATAGAACTTAATGACATAATCCAATAAAACGTTTTCTCCATTATCAGTAATAGTCCACGTCATCCATTGTTCTCTCAGTTGTCACTGAAATATATAATAGTTGGTGCACACTTATCAGTCTCTCAGCAATATGTGGAAGATCATTCATCCAAAAGAATTGCTCAAAGAGCGTCCACTTTAAGCCAGGAAAGCAGAAACGCAAGATGTGATAATTTCTGATTAAAAAGGAAGAAACGTAGTCAATGAAAGGTCATTGAGGAAGACAGTGGACTTCCATTAAATGGGAACAATGAATTTTCTATACTTACAATATCGCGAAATTATTAAACACTCAGAAATTAAATGATTAAATAATTTCATTCAACTTAACCTAAATATATGAATATGTATGTATATCTGAATGTGTGTGTGCGCGTGCACGTGTGAGTGTATGTATATATATATATATATATATATATATGTGTGTGTGTGTGTGTGTGTGTGTGTGTGTGTGTGTGTGTGTGTGTGTGTGTGTGTGTGTGTGT
>NC_068997.1:32775120-32775834 GCF_001194135.2 Octopus bimaculoides
TATATATATATATATATATCTTATACATAAAGTTTAGTCTGTCGATCTGTCTGTTATCATCTTGCTGCCTACACCAGTGAACCAACCTTGACGAAACTTTGCATACACGTTAAACTAACATCCAGTTCAATTGCATTTCAATAAAAATCCATAACGCCCCCCCTCCCCTTGTGGGGTTGGGCTATTATTTAAAATGAGGAGGGTGCAAGGGTTGTAGTATGAGGGAAATGTGTTGGCATAGTGAGTGTAGCTGATATCGTGGAAGGGGTATTTGGCATACGATGGTAAGGTTGTAAGTGACAAATATGGAGTGGCAATGGGGTGTAACGTTAATACAACTGTCATAAGTAATTTTTAAAACGCCGAGGAAGGGAAAGAAAGGTGGGTGTCAGAAATACGTAGCTTTAATGAGAGAGGGGGTAGGTGGCTTTTCTGCTGTCCATCGCAAAGAAACATTCACGCACTCACACACAAACATACATATATATATACATGCATAAGTACATACATACATACATATGTCTAATATACTCCATTTTAAACTCGTAATTGCCTGTGTGTACGTTTGTAAATGTGTTTGTGTGTGTGTGTGTGTATTTAAGTGTATGTGTGCCTGTATGTGTGCCTGTATGTGTGTGTGAGTGTTGTGTGTGTGTGTGTGTGTGTGTGTGTGTGTGTGTGTGTGTGTGTGTGTGTGTGTGTGTGTGTGTGTGT
>NC_068997.1:32777149-32779980 GCF_001194135.2 Octopus bimaculoides
ATATATATACATATATATATACACACATGTATATATATGTGTGTATATATATATGTATTTATGTATGTATACATATATATATATGTGTATGTGTGTGTGTGTGTGTGTGTGTGTGTGTGTGTGTGTCAGTCTGTCTGTCTGTGTGTGTCTGTGTGTAAGTGTGTACATACATGCATATAGTATATATTAAATTAAATAATGAGGGTAGAAATTGATATCAGTCAATTAACATCAATTTAAACCAGTGGTCTAGCATATTAAAAAAAAATCCGAAGGTTTAAAAATTTAATTACAATTAATTAGAGGAATGACCACTAAAGTAGATTCCTAATATGCTAAAGATAGACGTCAAATCACCTCACCACAAAGAGTGTGTTCTCAAGAAAAAATCTTAACAAACACCAGAATTTAAAGAATAAGTTAGACAAAAGAAAATTTACAAAATAAAACGATTACCTACGTGTCATGATTTCATTATTAACACTTGCAAAATGGAAAATGCAAAATGGAAGTATCTGTAACTCCTCAGCGTAGCCTGTCGTATTTCAAAACATATTTCTCAGAACTATACACAGAAACGTTTTCCTAAAGAAAACTCATGTACAGTTCTACAAAATATATTTGTGGTATTTTTCAAATGTCTTCATTTTGGCGCTCTAGTGAATAGACACGCTGACTCTCCAGTTCATTTGCAATTAAATGACAGACAGACAGACAGACAGACAGACAGACAGACAGACAGATAGACAGACAGACAGATAGATAGATAGATAGATAGATAGATAGATAGATAGAAATGTAAGAGGTTTGTATGTGTATAATGTGTTTCTACAATGTGAGGAAGAAGTAGACATACTGGTAAAAATGTTCTGCATCATTGGTGGAAGGTATTGGTTATGATCAGGCCAGGGATCTGATTAGTTAAAAAGTAGTCTGGTGAGGTCATTCATGTTTTTGTGTGAGCGTTGTCACAGCCATGCTAGATGAAGGTAAGGTCGTTGATTAAGTCATTGCTGTATATGGTGGTGGTCAGTAGAAGTTGGATTTGAATTCATGATTCCATGACTTTTCTTTTACCCATCACACTTTTGTAAAATACTTCATAACTGCTCTGTTGTCCTTTACTGATATGATTTGTTGACACCACTGCTAAGACGGCTTCTACAATTGATACTTTCGTTGTATCGATTTGCACATGACAACCTGGTGCCTGGTACTGCATTTCTGGGCTGTGTCGATTAGTTCGTGACACTCTGGGTTGAAATATCGACAACCGTTACCAATAATTCCAGTCTGTAACCTGCATTACTTTATAGCTCTTCTTAAGAGGATCGTTCGTTAATATGATAATATAGATCTAAGTTGTTGATTGATGCCTAGGTTTTCATGTAGACTCATCGACTGACAATGTAGACGTACTAACTGATGGCCCAAAATGTGATGACGGAAGTACGTCTTCTGATACTATCCTGTCTTGTTTTAGACAGTTAGTGACGAAGGTAAATTACCAATTTGTGGAATTTTGTTCGAACCACTGACATGCAAATAAAATAACATGAGATATTCGCATCATACCTAATATCAAGAGGGGTTTTATGTTTATGTTTTTTTGTTTTTTTATTTTAAATTAGTCAACTTTTATGATAGTGTCTGCTACGGTTTAACGAGCATTTTTCTATAGCAAAACGATTAAGGATACATCCTCAGTTAAGAATGACACAAAAGTTATTAAATTTCCAGTTTTATACATTCATGTAACGAAGAATGGACACACACATGAAGAATCTGAATGCATGCTGCGGATTTACTTCCCGACAATTGGCAAAATAATTTCGATTGATTCTGACTGTTTAGCTAATAAACTAATTGAATAATAAAATTTTATCATCACGATTGTTTTTCTCTGATACTTTACTATACATACGTTAATGATTTCCGGACCTTCATGTCGTGAAATATTATAGGTTATGGTTGCACGGAAGCAATATATCTATAATGCGACAGTTGTTACAATCGATATCCTCTTTTAACATCAATTTACATTTATAAACTCACGAGTTTAAAACCATGGACACTAGCAGATCTTTTGACCATCTTTACAGCATGCTAATATGCTAACACAGATTAGGGGCGGTGAGCTGGCAGAATCGTTAGCACGCCGAGAAAATGCTTAGCGGCATTTTGTCCATTCCATCTTTATGTTCTGAGTTCAAATTCCACCTTGGTTGACTTTGCCTTTCATCCTTTCGAGATCGATAAAATAAGTGCCAGCTGAGCTCTGGGGCCGATGTAATCGATTTACTATCTCACCCGAACTTGCTGACCGTGTGCCAAACTTTGAAACCAGTATGCTAAACCTGATTCTTAATGTAAACAAAAACCTTTAAAAAACTCCTACTTTCTGCTAAATCTTTTTGATTTTCGTTGCCTGTTATTGTCGCTCCTTCCCCAGAAGTAATTCTCAGAGTCAATTTCAACAATAAATTCACCTATTAGATATAATTGTTACATTTCAAAATCCGAAAAGTATAATTTATTATGAGACTTCTTTTATGTCGATCTGATAGAAACATCTTCCAGTATCTATATTGTATTGCGGTACAGTATATTAACAGAGAATAGTTCCAGTATGCCAGTAAGCATCTCTCTAACAGTCATTCCTTGCTTCAGTAAATATACTATCATTCTATAAGTATATGTACGCACATACACGCGCACGCACACATGCATGCATGCATGCATGTATATATGTATGTATGTATGTATGTATGTATGTATGTATGTATGTATGACTGTATTACTGTATGTATATATATATATATATATATATA
>NC_068997.1:32780222-32781862 GCF_001194135.2 Octopus bimaculoides
ATTCAGGTGAATATGGTACTTAAGTTTAGGCACCAGAATTTAGTATAGTATTATCCATACAATTTCAAAGTAAGGTGATTAAAATCAAAATAAGCAACAAGGATATCCAGAGGTAATGCAGTACGATCGTTTCATGCAACTCCATTTAATTGAACAATGTAATCATTACATCAATTTAAAAATGCAGAGCAATCCTCAACTGCGCAAAGAAATAGAATTTATTTAAATTAGAACAGATGGACACATTAGTATAATTATACCTAAAATCTCCCAGAGGTTAGGGAGACAGACAGAGGACATCTTGCTTTAGCCACACCATGGAAACTTCCATGACGTAATGATTACATTGTTCAATTAAATGAAGCTGCATGAAACGATCGTACTGCATTACCTCTGGATATCCTTGTTGTTTATTTATATATATATATATATATTGTATGCATGTATGCCTGAATGTATGTATATAAGTATGCATATATGTATGTACGCAGCTTAAAGAGTTTGGTAAGCTGAGATGAACAAACCAGGCGGGGGAAGCCTTTTTCCAGAAGCGGGCCGCATGAAATATTGCTCATAATTAGTGGGATCACACTAGAAAAAAAATTCAAGGTTATTTTTCATTAGGCGTGCCCCTTAGAAAGTCACGCGGGTCGCAGGTTGCTCATGATTGGCTTAAACAATCCGATGTGAAATTTTGTTGTAATTTTACAGAAGAATCTATTTAAGACGCATTGGTTTCTGAACTTGTTAATTACTCATGATACTATTTATTTCTACGAATACATATTTTCTGATTATTATCTGGAAACCTATCTTCCAAACTATCTTCCTATTTTCTATTTACTAAATTAAATTCAGAGAGGCAGCAATATTGTCGGTCCCAATACAAGCAAAACTTGTCTTCATACTCTTAACATATCAAAATATTCTGATCTCGGGTTTCATATTTTAGCCTTAGAAAGCATGAAAGCGTGAAATATTGCCACTTCAGCCAAAATATTTGTAATTGCAATAGAAACAAGCATAGTCTAAGATTCGTTATATTTTCAAACATAACCTTACTATAAGATCTTCTCCGCCCATTACAACATTCATAATGTTATCCCTTCATGATTGTCATCGTGTTCTGTCAAAAGTATCAATATCACAGAACGCATGTATTGGATGTTGGTTTATGCTAGAATACTAAAATACTAAAATGCAGCGTTGTTCTACATATTGCATAATGTTTGACAAGATATTCAGTAGTTTAGATACCCCGAAATCTAGGTATTTGAAGTATCTAGATTATATTTTGGACTTTTAACAACATTTGTCTTGTGTTACAGTGTACATTTCAATGACAAAATCTGATGTCAACATTTTTTCGCGCGCGTGCGTATGTATGTATGTATGTATGTGTATATATATAATCGCCCCCCCCCCCAAAAAAAACGGAGAGAAAAACAAGAAAAAACAACAACGCGAGGACGTGGTGCATGCAAAGTATTAATATGACGCTCAGGGAAGGAAAGAAAGGGTGTTTTACGTTTCGAGCAAAGTTCTTCTTCAGAAACAGGAGACAGAGGATAGTCCAAGAGAAAAGAAAGATGGAGGGGAAAAAATGGCCAACAATTCACACACACATACATATATATATA
>NC_068997.1:32781872-32787592 GCF_001194135.2 Octopus bimaculoides
ATGTTTCATTTGCTAATAGGAGCTACAAAATTGCACATGTAGGAGAAGCATGTAAGAAATCTCTTATTAGAAATTCTTTTGACCGAGAATCAAACAATACAAAATTTACATTTGGATGAAGCGTTTATATATAATTAGTAATCAGCAGTCCTTTAGATAGAAGGGAGAATAAAGAACAAATCTAGTAATACAGAAGAAGAAGAAGAAGAAGAGAGAGAGAGAGAGAGAGAGAGAGAGAGAGAGAGAGAGAGAGAGAGAGATATGTATTTGCTCATAAATAAGTTGATAGCTACATGTGTGCATATGTGTCTATGTGGCTATGAATGTACATGTGTATGAGTGTGTGTGTGTATATATGTATATATATATATATGTGTGTGTGTATGCATATATGTATATGTGTGCATATGTGTAGGGTATATGTGTACACTTATTTATTTCTTTATCGCTCATAGGGGCGGGGGCTAAACATAGAGGGGACAGACAAAGGGGTTAAGTCGATTATATCGACCCCAGTGCGTAAATGGTACTTATTTAATCGACCTCGAAAAGATGAACGGCGAAGTCGACCTCGGTGGAATTTGAACTCAGAACGTAACGGAAAACGAAACACTGCAAACATTTCGCCCGGCATGCTAACAATTCTGCCAGCTCACCACCCTGTGAATACACTTATTGCATCAATCTCTAACTCTCTCCTTCTTCTTTCTTATTAATAGTTGCTCTTTACTCGCCCCTCCAACTATTTGAAGGACTCCTGATTACTAATTATATATAAACGCTTCATCCAAATGCAAATTGTGTATTATTTGATTCTCTGTCTGAAGAATTTCTAATAGGAGATATCTGAAAGATTTCTTCTCCATGTACAATTATGTAATTCCTATCAGCAAATGAAACATGTGTAACGTTGAATAAATAATACCAAAAGTTTTTCCAATCTCCTGTTTTGATATATAATTACCCAGCAAACAATATTTTTACCAAGATTTACTCCTCTCATGCATCCCTCACACAAATATGTCATCTACATACGGATTTGGAATCCTGGAATAAGCTGATGTGCTTCGAGGGGACACAGCTTGGATTTTAACCCTAGCTACATTACACACACACACACACACACACACACACACACACACACACACACACACACACACACACACACACACACACACACACACACACATACATACATACACATGCACGCATGCACTTACACACACATGCACTTACGCACACACAGATGCAGACTCAAACGCATGTGCAGATGAGGATACATACAACTGAAAGACAAAACGGAAGGCGCGGAACAAGAGGAGACAAGTGGGATAGAGAGTGGTTCAAGAAGTCACAGGATGTGCCACGAAAGAGCTTTGAAAAAAATGGAATAATAATAATAAAGCTGATGTGAAGACCAAATAGGACCATCCCCAAGTATAGCAACATATATATACATATATTCTTTTATATGTTTCATCCCTAAGGTTGTGGCCATGCTGGGTCACTGCATATATATACATATCTATATATAGAGAGAGAGATGTATGTGTATGTGTGTGCGTGCGTGCGTGTGTGCGTATACATATATATATTCTAGGAAGTAGAATCTCACAACATTTAGCTATTGTCTGTAGTTGAAAATGTTAATAAAAGCAATCTTCGTGAATGCCAGCTGGATTTTTTCCAGTGTCTTTGGCAAAGGAAAGGGATCAAGACTAAAAGTAATATTTCAACTGAGTGAGAAGAAGAATTTCCAAACAGTGGACATAGCTTCACTTTCTCTTGTTATAAATATTGTGAGGATCCACAACAGGCTGTCAGTTATCTTCAAGTTATTGTCAATCTATGTTAGCATGAAAGGATGCACCACTACTAATTACAATTCTCAGATCAAACATAGATATTGGTTTTGGTATTCCTGTGAGTTAGATGTATCGAGGTTCCAATATATGTTGGTAGTGTCGTGCTTGAACATTACATATCCGAATGAATATTTAGTTGTGAGTTGCTTGTGATGGTAAGTACTGACGAGAATGTTGAGATCGCAGAAGCACAAGCTTTAATGAATATGTCTCGAGTATTTAGATCGAACACACGTTCACAGGAATGGTATTCCAGGAGGAATTCTGGAATTGTCTATTTGTTGAAACCAGGATGAGAAGTTGACACTTTAACTGAGAAACCATTGACTGGAACTATTTTCCTAACTGTTCCCGTAACTGATGGAAAATGTACTAACGAGCAAAGCTTTGCTTTGCGTTTTGTAAGCATGTGACAACTCATAAATTGATATATACAGTATATATATATATATATATATATATATATATATATATATATATATATATATATATATATATATATATATATACGGGAATGTGTGAATGTCTGCATGTATGTGTGTATATATGCATTATATAAATGTGCATGTATTCATGCATATGTGAACACAGCTCAGTTCAGATGAAGGACTCTGGGAGAAGTTTGATATGTTTAAATTATCAAAGGTCAAAGATAGGTGTAATTTTGTTGATGAATCCATAAAAGAATGGCTTGAAATATCTCAATCAAACAGAAATGCTAACTGGAAAAAATGCTCAACTTACTAAGAATTCAGTAAAATATAAAAATAAATCTCTTCGTAATGGAATCCGACACGTACACGAAGAGTAAATTAGGGTTCAAGGAGATGGCAATGACAATGACACTAGTGAAAACGCTGATTGTGATTTCTATGAGTTCCTCAATACCAATGTTTTCTGTTCAAAATATATATTTTACCACAAGAAAATACGCAACATTTTCAGAAATAATAGGCAGAGTTGGGACAATCCCTCATTTCAATTAATAACATTGAAATATAGATGACGCATGGAATTTTGTTGACATGAAGAGTGATTATGTGTCACGAAAAAGTACATACCGATTTTTGCTTTTTATAAGACATTGTAACTGGCACTCCGTTCGTTTACGACGACGACGGTTTCAGTTGATTCGATCAACGTAACAGCCTGCTCGTGAATTTAGCGTGCATGTGGTTGAGCACTCCATAGACACGTGCACTCTTAATATAGTTCTTAGGGAGATTCAGCGTGAGACAATGTGACAAGGCCGGGCCTTTGAAATACAGGTACAACTCATTTTTGCCAGTTGAGTGAACCGGAGCAACGTGAAATAAAGTGTCTTGTTTAAGGACACAACGCACCGCTAGGAGTCGAACTCACAACCTTACAATCGTGAGCCGAATACTTTACCCCCTAAGTCACGCGCCTTCGTGATATTGTAAGATATGAAGAAATCATACACGATGCACACATATTAATACATGCACGCATGCACAAACACCTATGCACTAAAGAGCCATGTTAACAGAGAAAACAAGTACAGGTTCATACACTTACATTTTTGTACACACTAACGTTTCCATATATTTCACAAAGTGAAGGGATTTAGAGTCTGAACTCAAAATGCCTTCACTTTGTTAGTGACTGTCTTAAACTCCAGAAAAAAGAACTTAAATAAACCGAAGAGAAAGCACACACACACACACACACACACACGCACGCACACACACACACACACACACACACTCACACAAACACACTCACCAAAACACACACACACAAACACACACACATGTATGTTTATGTTTGTATTTATGCATGCATGTATGTACGTATGTATGCAGAGCGGCTATTAGTACAAGAAATCTAATTACTATAACAGCATGAGAAAAATGATGTGTAGTATTCGTTCCGGCTTTGTACATTTCTGAGTTCAAATCCCACCGAGGTAGGCTTTGATTTTCATACTTTCGCGATCGATAAAATAGTTAATGGAATCAGTCGAATCGATTAATCTCCCCCAACAAAATTTTGGCCTTATGCTCAACACTGAATTCGATATCAGATGAAGAACTCTTGAAAGATCAAAGCAATATTTCAGACAAATAAAATGTTTGCGCTGCACAAAGAAATAGTATAAATATAAATATTTAAAAAAGAAAAACCACTCACCTTATGAATATCAAAAAAACCACGTGTGGGCATCTACTAAATATTTCATTCCTGAACATCGGATAGTTGCACATATATTTGGTATTTATTTTTGTGAGAACTTTCTTCGTTCAATACCTTTGATAAACGACGCTTAAAGGCAGGTTGAGTTGAGATGCTCCAGCGTCAGTTTCATGGAGCAGTTCTGGCTTTTGAGCGCTGACATTGATGATAAAAGATATAGAGTTAATAAGATTAATAACAAACTAACTATTTACCTATTTAGCCTACAAGAACACAATTATCATGAGACAGTAGATTATATTTTGCTTTGCCCCGGTTGCCAAATAGTTAATCGAGGATAAAGCAAACAGCAAAGGAGCAAGAGTATACTCCTACTTGTTGTTTTTGGGAACATGGAGAATACCAGACAGCTTACAGCTCGACACACGGACTCTCCAGTTACACATTGTCTATGGACAGTGACGGTGAGCCTCTTTAGTCTGGCGTGTTGTAATTTAAATTTCTTTAAGAAGTTGCGTGCACATATGTATTCTAATTTACATACTTGTTCATTAAGTGGAGATTTTTACAAAGTCAACCACAATCAACCAAAATCTCGCGAAATGATGCTGCTGGCATGTGTATCGTAAGTCCGCCATCACTGGTCTATTATTTGACCAGCCTTACTAGCAACGGTATGAAAAGAAAAAATCACAATTATGCTTATCGAAGTAAAGTATCTTCCTTTTCTAAAGAGATGCAGGAAGTTGGCATTCTTTAATCGTCGCAAGATAACTTCAGGAACACTGCTATACTTATACTCTTCTATATACCACTATTTTTATACTGTACATTTCTGACGGAGAGATATCAATAACTGATGTTATGTCATCCAGTGGATACTTTTCGGGCGAAATGACCTTCTTCAATGAAAGAGAACTAACCAGGTGATCGAGAACAGATTCCAGCTGTAAGGTAAATAAATAATCAATGACTACAAATTTCGTACAAATATTTCTTATTGAAGTCACCGTTAACATGTCCAGATCACCTCTTCAACAAAGATTATCTGGTGCTGCTTTAGTGTGTGGTCTTCCGCGTTATCCGTTGTTCACGCTGTGAAATGACCTGATCTGGGTCTGAATTAGGGTTAGAATTTGGGGTTTGGTCAGGATTAGTATAGGGTTTAGGATCAGTGTTAAGGTTAAGGTTTCGGGTTAGGATTAGCGTTAAGGCTTAGGTTTAGGGTTAGGATTTAGGGTCAGGGTTAAGGTTTAGGTTAGGGTTACGATTAGAGTTAGAGCTGGAGTATATGGGAATGTGAAAATGGCCAGGTAGACTGCATTCTAAAGTGTCACCGATATTCTAACTTCGTACTGTTTAATAGCTGTTAATGACTTAGCTATTTATGAAATCAGCCAGTCATTTATCTATATATAGCCTACAGATTCCCATAGGATCCACCAGCTCTCTACAACTCCCTTTTCTCTTTCAATCGAGTTCCCTATAGACTTCAAAGCTGATTACGAAGCACTTTATGTGAAAGGAGATACACTTCCCCATGACGGAGTTCAAGAGATCATTCGACACAGTTGCCAGTTTATTTTGTGATCTCTTACTGTAATATATATTTAAACTGGAAGAATGTACACACGCACACACACACACACACACACACACTCACACAAACACACACACTATATATATATATATATATAT
>NC_068997.1:32789970-32791160 GCF_001194135.2 Octopus bimaculoides
ATATATACACATACATACATACATAATACATACCTACCTACATACATACATACATACATACATACATACATACATACATACATACATACAAACGCGGATATAATTCGAAGGTATAAAAATATACAGAGGAAAAAATTTAAACGTATATGTTGTGTACACATATATTTGAGATGTGTTTTGTGACTATGTACGTGTTTACATAAATGTGTGTATGTACATATGTGTGTATATATATACGTGTGTGTGTGTGTGTGTGTATACATATGTGAGTACATGTATGTATGTATGTTTGTATGTATGTAGTTACATGCCATATGTATGAACATCGTATAAGTACACGTGCACTATTCCTCAACAATTTCCCACAGCATGATATCTATAGGCTCTGCATGAACCATTTAACATATGGTTTATGTTTATTTACCACTTTTATACGCACTCTATCCATATATATGTGTGTAAATATACAATTGAATTTGAGTATATATAAATGTATACAAACACACGCGCACGCTGGAACGAACGCACGCATAGATACACACGCTTACCTAGGCAAACATATATTCATGTATGCATGCATGCAGACATTCATTGTATATGTGAGTGCGCGTACGTGTGTGCGTGCTTGTGTGTGTGTGTGTGTGTGTGTGTATTTATGCGTACACACGTGCGCACACACTCACGCACACATACACATACTCGTATGTAAGTGTGAACATAATCCCCGTGTCACGGTTCGGTGAGAGGCAGCGGAAAAATAAGGACCTGATCCATTTCCAGCTGTTTAATGCTACGTTTTTTTACGCACAAATACCTCCGAGCAACAATTATATATCCATATATACACGCACGCACGCACGCACGCACACACACACACACACAACTATATTTATGTACGTTTATATATATATATATATATATATATATACCTGTATGTACATATATATGTATGTATATAGATGTGTATATATATATATACACATGTGTATATATATCATAAATATATGTGTATATGTATATTATAAATATATAGTGTATGTTTATTATATATATATATATATATATATATATATTTAAAATGCAGAGATGCCTATAATACATGCATACATTGACTGTTTTTTTACTCTCGCTAGACCACTGGTGGTAAATAAAATTTCTAAAATTTTTTTTGCTACCCTATAATTTATTAT
>NC_068997.1:32792012-32796354 GCF_001194135.2 Octopus bimaculoides
CAATAAACACTCACAACGCCCGGTCTGGGAATCGAAACCGCGATCCTATGACCGCGAGTCCGCTGCCCTAACCACTGGGCCACTGCGCCTCCACTTATAGTATATATAGTAAAATGAAATGAAGTATTGATTGTCTTATTGAATAAATGAAATATTGAATATCAAATATTAAATATTAAAGGACTAGTATACTTTCTTGCATTTAAGCAGGCTTCAAGGTCTGTGTATATGTGTGTGTGTCTGTGTTTGTCCCCCCACCCCCACCATCGCTTGACAACCGACACCGATACAATAAGTACTAGGCTTACAAAGAATAAGTCCTGGCGTCAATTTGTTCGACTAAGAGCGGTGCTCCAGCATGGCCGCAGTCAAATAAATGACAGAAACAAATATAGGGATAAAAGAAGAAGAGCACTCAGAGAGCACAAATTTCTGCCAAGGCAACACAAACGTCCTCTCAACAATTAGCCAGAGATGATTTTTGAAATGTGAATATCTGACATAAACTCGACTACTCTCGCAAACGAGAATACTAAGAATGAACCCGACCGCTCTCAAAAGTTAAGTAAAAGAAACCGGAAAATAATCCAGAATCCTTGTCCGGTACCTGATCGATCCCAATGGTAGTTATGGAATGTGAAGGTGGGTGTGCGGGACATGTTTGTAACGCTGTATGTGTGTCGTCTGCAGTGGGAACAGGGATAGTTTTCTCTATGCAGGCCTGTTTTAGTCTACCCAGATATATAGTGTATTTACGACCATTAAGATCTATAGTGAAAAATTTATCTGTGCGTGAAAGAAAACGGAAAGGACCTGCATACGGTGCTGTTAACGGAGGTTTAACAACATCGTTGTGCACAGAAACGCAAATCCAAGAAGTAAAACTTCCTTCAAGGCAGAGCTAGACATGTAATTGTCAAGTAGGTAAGAGATTTTAAACAGGAGCGATATACTCAAAATTGGTAAAACTAAATATTGTCGAGGATGAATTAAATTTATTATTGTTACTGAATATATTAGTGTTATTTAATTTCTGAGTGGTTTTGCTGCCGTTTGTTTATGTAGGTTGATTTCTTTATCCCTCGGTTTCTACTAAGATAGAGACGCAAGCCGCCACGTGGAAACTATAAGCGTGCTTTCAAGGGAGATAATCAGAGAACGACTTGAAAGAACATAAGAGTGCAATACTTCATGTTATATAACAAATAATCCAGAATTCTTGTCCGGTACCGGATTGATCCCAAAATCTAATCAGCCAGGACTAGTCACGAGGCCAAACATCCCTGATCGTTACAAACTTTCTTAATGTTACTTTTGATGTAACAGGTGTTCAAAGTTTATTTTTTAAGAAGTTTAGAATCATTGGCCAGTGATCACTTGATGTTGGTCTAATACATTGTGATTAGAATGATAGCCAAGTCACAATTATCTACGTGTAGTATAATTTTGTCTGCTGTTGTGCTAAAATGAAAATGAGGACGTAGGAAGCTGTCAAGTGACAAATAAAGAGTGAGAGTGGAAGTAGCAAAAGTAAAGTGAAAGTACAAAAACTTTCCAAGCAAACGTCAAGTGACATCCCGTTAAACCTGAAAATTTTGATCGGCTGTTGAAATATAATCTAAGATAGCTCTTCTACGTTCGAACGAGGCTATAGTAACATGAATGAGGGAAACAAGGTCTGGACTGTCAATCAGCCATTCAAACAATCTCATGATTATCACTTCACCGTACTCTAATTCCATTCTGGAAACCAGACAGTTACCTACACAACTGACTAAGGTGACATCATTCTGCCACTTATACACAAACAAAAATAGTGAAGGACAAGAATCTCATTGTGGATCTAGTCTGGAAATTCCTTTTAAAATTTCTCCAATTGAAAATATTCAAGGAAAGCGTAAATAAATATTTTTCAGAATTGTAATAAATACATTGTATTGCTTAGAGAGAGTAGAATCATGATTAATTACCTATCGCCATTATGAAATAGTTTTGTACCAAAATTAGATGATGGTAAATATATTAGCTTATATTTTTCAACATTACCCCACAATCTGACGTATTTTCATCCAAATACTACTTTGCATATCGCTCCCTTTGTGGATGACCCATTATGCCCCACCAAGTTTTGAAATTTCAAATTTTTAAAGTAGTTCAAATATGTTTATATATGTATGAAATAAGCATTCAAAATTGCCTCCCAATCTATCAGAAGTGCTTATCAGAATCATGAGGTGCTTTTTGAGATTGTAAATCTATGTTAACAGTTGGTTTTTATTTGACATTGTTTTCAAAATTTTGGAAAAATTGACCCATTATGTCCCGCCGCAGCACACTAAAGAATACACAAACACACGTAATAATATGCAGTAGAAAATACTGATGACAACAAAGGATGTTTAAACATTTTCAGAATTCGATTTAGTATCCATTTGCTAAAAATACATGAGTCAGAAAAGGCATTCGAATGGTGTATGTGCTGACATCTGGTTCGTTGCATCATTGATCCTTCACATGTCAAAATTCATTTTCAGTATCTTACTACCTCTTTTATCTTTTACTTGTTTCAGTCATTAGTCTGCGGCCAGGCTGGGGCACCACCTTGAAGGGTTTAAGTCAAACGAATCGACCACTGTATTTCTTCTTTTTTAAGCCTGGTACTTATTCTGCCGGTTTCTCGGGCCGAACCACTAAGTTATGGTGGCATAAACACTCCAACACCGGTTGGCATGCAGTGGTGGGAAACACACACTCACACACGCACTCACATAAACACACACACATGATAGACTTCTTTCAGTTTCTGTGTAATAAAAATACACTTTGGTAAGCCCGAAGCTATAGTAGAAGAGTAGAATACACTTGCCCAAGATCCCACGCAGTGGGACTGAACCTAGAACCATGTGGTTGGGAAGCAAATTTCTTACCAGACAGCCACGCCAGCACCTGTTCATCTTTAACCTTCCTTTACTCCGATCAATATCTGGTGTCTCCTAAAGTACTTGATTTGTAGTTCTTGTCGGTCAGTTAGCAGCCCACGTATCTCATTTGAAGTTCAGACAATTCCCGGACTCGTTTTATGGACACACAATAACTTCGTCACCATGGTGTTAAAGAAATTGTTTTATTTACATGGCAGTATTTTCGATGCCCAGTCTTGCAATTTGTTTTCCTAGCAGCTAGACAATCAGTAGTTTTACGTTTCACTTGGATGAGAAAGCCAGATTTCGTACCCAGAATGATTACCCAAACCTGCTTTCATACTGGATACTCTGAATCGGAACTTCGAATGGGATTTTGCGTTGATTGTTTCAATGAATGACTTGAAATGATTATTTAGGGATTGTACAAAGAAATGTGGTATGAAACAATTTCTCAGATAAGTTAATTGTATGAAAATAAAAAATAAATAAAATAAAATACATCCCCAGATTAAAATATCCGTGGTTGTCGTAACCATATGATATATTTTGCTCTCACCCACCCGTTTTAAGATGCAGATGTTGTTGAGTGATAGATAACCTTGTAGAATGAGGCTTCGACATTTCATTGGATGCTAGAAGTGACGTCACAGTACGAGTAGGATGAGGCCAAAGGGTAAAGGATGGCAGATAAAGATCTTTTAGATTTGGAGTGGAAACAGGAAACAATAAATAAATAAATTGAGTGAAAAAGGAAAAATAAACAATAGGAATAACTGAATACACTTTGAGTGAGTGAGAGGGGGAGAGAGAAAGGAAATATGTTGTTAGGCCTAGATGCAAAAATACATATGTATTACTTTATGCACATATGTATATGTGGTTTATGCGCATATTATCTACATATAGTAAATATGCATACATATGATTATAATACATACATTTATATACATACACATCCACACACTCATATATATATACACGCACATATCTATACACTTTCATACAGACACACACACATGTATGTATATGTATGTATGCATACATGCATGTCTATGAATATATATACATATGCATATGGATATATGTATATGAGTATTTTTATGTATATCAGAGTTTATGTACGCACGAATGTAATATGTGTGTGTGGGGGGGGGGGGGTAGTTTGTCCGTATCTGTATCTCTCCCAGACAAAAGGGTTATAGATTCAGTGTAGGAGTAGTATTTGGAGAAGTTTGACAATTATACAATCTCCAACTCATCCCAACCCCTATAAGTTTCAGGAATTGAAACTCTTACGAAATCATTCTTGACTATGTAATAATGCTGTTTTAGCAGATTTATGGATACACATACATATGCACATATGCGCATATTTCTACAATGTCGCCTACATATATATATATATATATATATATATA
>NC_068997.1:32797018-32800237 GCF_001194135.2 Octopus bimaculoides
AGTGCTCGGCTGGTACTTATTTTATCGAGGAGCCTGTGAAATACTCAGCCACTTACTTTATAATTCCGTAAGCAGGTGGTTCAAGGATGCAAAACAACCAGAACACTCATCATCGAAAATTATAAAATAACTCATAAATATTGGTTTCTAACTTTGGCACAAGGCCAGTAATTTCAGGACAGGTGGGAAGTCGAGTACATCGACCCAGTGCTCGGCTGGTACTTATTTTATCGACTTCGAAAGGATGAAAGGCGAAGTCGACCTCGGCGGGATTTGAACTCAGAATGTAAAGACGGACGAAATACCGCTAAGCATTTTGCCCGGTGTGGTAACGATTCTGTTAGCCCGCCGTTTTAGAATCTACATTGGTGCATTCGTGTATTAGTACAAAGACTTCCATCTTAAGTCAATGAAGCAACGAAATTTGTTATATGTATTCTTTACTCTTTCAATATATTCGCAAAAAATATATTCGTAATCTTTGTCGACTATTCCACTGTTCATTCGAGGTGTTTCAGTATGGTTTCTCTCTCAATACAATTCCATTCTCACATATTTAGAGTCGACTTGAGGCTATAGTAGAGGACACAGGCCTAAGATACTGTCCAGTGATACCGAACGCTAGATCTCATAAATCCGATAAGTCCTGAATTACAATCTGTAAAGACGCGCATTCGCAAATCCGCATAGTCCAATGAGAGTTACACATGACGTTCCTGGCCTCTTAGTGACTCATGAAATTTTCCGACACTCCCTGACAAATAGCCGCCCAGTTTCTAGAAGCAATCTTGGACTTCCTCTATTTCTTCATTCGATCAACTGATCCTACATGAGCTAAGTTTCGGTAAGGAGCCGGTAAAACTAATAATAATAATAATAATAATAATAATAATAATAATAATGAATTAAAATAATTTCAGGGGAGGTGCTAAGTCGATTACATTGATCCCAGTATTCAACTGGTACTTATTCTATTCACTCTGATAGGATGAAAAGGCAAAGTCGACCTTGGTGGAATAATAATAACAATAATAGTAATAATAATAATAATAATAATAATCCTTTCTACTGGAGCCATATTGACTCCGAAAAGATGAAAGGTAAATTCGACCTCGGCAGAATTATGATGAGGATGATAATAATAAAAATAATAATAATAATAATAATAATAATAATAATAATAATAATAATAATAATAATAATGATGATAATAATAATAATAACCAGCGACATCAGTTAGCAGCGTCAAGAAAACGGCGTTAAAACGTCTCCGGTGTGAAGGTGAGTGTGATCGTTTTTGCTTTTTAATTGAAGGGGAGTCATTCATCCGGAGTTTGTTACGCATTGTCAAATAATGAATAAAGAGTTTCACTTGGTTGTCCTGAGACGTTTGGATGTTCCAGATGTCTCTGTTCCAAATGTTCCGTATGTTCTGCACCATGGCCAAGTTTCGACAGCTGTACAAGACGAAACTTTTAAAACATTTCATACACATATCACTAAACGTTGCGGCAATTAAAATTCACACAAGCAGAATATTCAAGAGTGAAAACTTCTCTGTATTACTGTTGTTATTGTTGATTGTCCTCTAACCAGTTTGGTCCAGAAGACCCATGATAAAAGGAATTACAACTGAGAGCACCCCAAGGTTTTAGGACTATGGAGCCGGACGTTTACAATGGTACTATTCGAGGGAAATTTTGCTGCTATTTCTAGCATTCTGTGCGACGACAAAAATAACCTTATAAGCGTAGGCGTAACTGTGTAATAAGTAATAAGAGCAAAATCCATGTCACCTACGTTTTTTTTTAACAATGATCTGAAGCTGTACCTTGATAGCATTTGTGGTTTCAAGAGAACATATATCCAAGAACTGGTGAGAATATTCATAAGATGGAGTTATAGCACACACACACACACACTAAACACATGAGTCGTACTGTTGTATACTTAGAAAACAACCATATGTTCATATATGCAAACACCTAACATTATAAGAGTCGTGAGATTTACTAGAAAGAGAGACGAAACAAGCTTTTAACTTGTAGTCATGCATTCGCTTAAGTTAGTCGAAATACTAGCAAACAAACAGTTATGACATGCGTAAAATTTGAACTCATAACCACTGCGACATTTATGTAGCTATACAAAATGCTTATTCACGAATAAAATTATGTTGTTTTTTCCTTTTTTTTTTGCAATTTTTATTATTTCAAATTTAATCATTATTTAATTGTCATTTTCTATTATGTTGACAGCAGAACGCCTCTCCCTGTGATGTCAGCGCGACTGGCACGGCGAGAATTATAAAGCTCATAGGTCAATGATTAAAAAACATGACAGACTGCGCGATTGTTCAAAACTTTGCCAATTTCGGAAGCGATCAATTGACGCATGCGCACTAATCTGTATTTTTGGCACCAAAAGTACACCTACACTAAATTGCCCGAATCTTCCAGAAGCTTTAGTCGTGTATTTAATGTTTTTATAAGGGTGTAGGAAATAAACATAAATACACACACACACACACACACACACACACACACACATTTATGTACTCAAGTGTGTTTGCATATGTGTACATGTGTAAATGCATTATGGATATATATATATATATATATATATATATATATATATATATATATACACACACGCATAGATGCATACATGTATGTATGTTATAAATTTATGTACGTATGTATGTTGTATGTTTTGTGTGTATTCTTTAAAAACCGTCAAAATTGCAAGCTTGGCAAACGGCCATCAAAAATTCCATTCTGTTCTTACAAAGCACTGAACTATGTGAACGTGTTTCTATTTGTGCTCATGTGGTTGTATGTTTGTGTGTATGCGCCTGTGTATGTGTACGTGTGTGCATGCTTGTGTGTGTGTGCCTGGGAGTATGTATGTGTGTCTGTTTGCTTGAGTGCGCACGTATGTTTAGGCGCGCGCGATCTTGCGAGCATTTGTGTGCGATTGAATGTATAAGTAGTAGAAATGGATAAACTAGTCCCCATTTTCACGCATGCCCGTCTGTACATTTAGATTTGCATCACTGTAAAAGCAACATGCATTAGAGCATCTTCATTACAGCATGTGTATATATTGGCATACTCTTAAGTTCTCCTCTCTTTCCTTGCATACACATACACACATATACATACATACATACATACATATATATATATATATATATATATATATATATATATATATATA
>NC_068997.1:32807403-32811894 GCF_001194135.2 Octopus bimaculoides
TCTTGTATACGAATCACTGAGAATGCAATATGAATCCTTTATATGACTCTTGCGCCCCGTCAAAGATTTGCACATTTTTTGGCATAATGTACAGTTGTTTTGGCTGGCAGAAGGAACCAGTACCATAATATGAAGTCTTTTAACATGTCTTTTTAATCCTCCATCTGAACTGCACACTTTTCCACAGGTTGCACATGTTCTGTTGTCAACAATAGCTGCATCATAATTTACAAAGGTCTCTTTGATGGCTGGCTAGACCTACTTGATTTTAGAATTTCCGCCTACAAATCACACACGTAAAAATCAAAAGTCCATTTTCTACTGGTTCATTCTTTCTAAGCTTTCTCCTGATCTTCTCGTGCTTCATTCTCTCTCTTTCAAACTTCGAGCAATTACTGCGCACTCTTTTCCTCCATCTATTTCGGTTTAGTGCTTCTCTCTCCCAATCAACATCTGAAATTCTTGTTTGTGTCAAAGCAGTTTTAAAGCAAACTTTGAACCTCATTTTGGGTTTATGTGCTGGTCTTTTACGATCTTTCAGCTCACCCTACAAAAGTCGCTTAGGAAGTCTTTTGTTATTCATTCTCACCAGATGTCCACCCCCAACTCAAACGACTTTGCAGAATGATTGATATTACACCCCTACTGCAACTTCTCTCAAGTACTTCTACATCACTGATTGCCATTCTCCAGTTTATCCCAGAAATTTCCCGAAGACAATGTTGATGAAATCGTTCTAGATGCATCAAATGTTTACGATATATAATTTATGTCTCACTTCCATAGTGCAATGATGGCAGAACACGTGTTATGAACCTCAACCTTAGTTAAGAATGATATAGTATTTAAGCCTTGCTTTCATGAAATCTCGAATTCGATCTCAACGGTGGCGTAGTGGACAAATATTTCCGCTATGACCATTGAGTGAACTAAGCATGATTAATAAAACTGTGTATATGGGACCTTCGAGAAAATCCCATGGTTGAAATGCAACTCTAATTAAAAGAGCCATCTGTTTTCGCATACAATGTCCTGTTGATTTCACTTGAATATTATGCTAATGGTACACCTGTTTGTGGAATACTCAGCTATTTATCCTAGAATTAAATGGAAAGGTTGCCCAACTGATTGGACAGCTGAAATACTCAACAAGGAAACCAATGGAAGATGAAAATAATGTATGTATGTATGTATGTATACATGCATGCACGTACGTATAAGTGTGTATGTGCGTATATGTGTGTATATGTGAGTATATGTGTGTATATGTGTGTATATGTGTGTTTGTGTGTGTCGGCAACAAAGAAAGAGCTGGTTTCTAATTGAAAAACAAGGCTCTTTCATTGGAATTTAGGCATCAATTTGGTCATCTTGTATGTATGTATGTATCAGTATACATACGTGTGTATGTATCCAATACGTACGTACATGCATGTAGGCATGCATGTATGCATGCATACATACATACATGCATACATACATACATACATACATACATACATACATGCATACATGCAAACATACATACATAGATACATACATACATACATACATGCATACATACATACATACATACATACATACATACATACATACATACCCTGTTGTTGATGTTGAAATTCCAATGAAGGAAGTTTGGATTTAGGTTAAAAACTTGGTCTTTTTCTATTGGCAAGAAATCTTGAAATAAAACTGAACAATGACATACATATAATTAACGGTAGTCTCTCAAGTCCAAGAAAGACAGTTCTGCAATTCCTTGCTGAACAACCTGCACAGTGATCAAATGTTTGTGCAGCACATGAGCTCACTCCCTCCAAATAGACGTTGCCTTGATGTACCACACATCGGATGTCGAAGTGATCGTAACATGAGATAAAGTGTTTTGCTCAAGAACACAATGCAACTAGCGGTCTGAGAATCGAATCTACGACCTCTCGATCGTAAGTGCAGTACTCTAACCACTTGGCTAAATGCCCTGCATATATACACGCAAACACACATACATGACAGGTTCAATCTTAGACGAAAAGAAAGAAGGGAAAGGTCTGAAAATAAGTTTAGGCAGCCATTGAGTTCGTACAGTATAACATTACTCGGCATCTATCAAACAACTTCAAGACAAATTAATTCATTAACTAAATACTCAAAAGCTGAAGAGAACAACATAGGGGAAGTTTTCTAGAAAGATTCTCTCCTCGTAAACCTTCCGTGCGATCCCATTCTTGAGAAACGTACCTCACTCAAGAGCTGTAAGATAAACATAGAGGTTATGTATCGACATGTTTCCTTAAAAACTTGGGGGTGATCCTAATATTAACATGAAGTGTAGCCTCTCTGGGACACGTGATTGTTACATCACGTCACATATCGAAGGTTATGCTTTTGTAATCCAAGAGCAGGAGATAGCAACGCAATAACTAATGACAGTGAAACGTTTAAACCCCCAAGATACGATGAAAATTGTCGATTATATCACATTACTGTACAAGATGTTATACATGTGATCGGCATCTACCCGAAAATGTCATTAAGGCACAACTATCCAATGAGTCATGATATTGTTGCTAAAACAACGTGCAATGCGATTCGTGGAAGTGACTGCCCTGGGATAAATATAGGGAATATCTCTGTTATTGCATACATTACACG
Organism: Octopus bimaculoides; assembly: GCF_001194135.2. Classification (NCBI taxonomy): domain Eukaryota; kingdom Metazoa; phylum Mollusca; class Cephalopoda; order Octopoda; family Octopodidae; genus Octopus; species Octopus bimaculoides. The sequence continues at coordinate 32,810,056 of NC_068997.1, forward strand.
TCAGCTTAAGAAAAAGTGGAAGTTTCCCACCTAAACTTTCGACAACAGCAAACATAACAAGCAGATATAGTCGTCTGACACACAAATGAAATTTTATGTAGAGAAATATCTTCTGAAATAAGATACTTTGCATTCCATCTCCATACCACCAGGTTATCCCGGATAAGACCATCTACAATGTTAAAGGTATGGCCTTTCATACTTTGATATTCAGCTTGTAGGTTCAAAGAAAACTTACAGTTAATAGTCTTTTCCTCTAATTTCCTACGACAACAAAGCCTTTACCTGACCTCTCATAGTTCGTGTTTTACCAGTAATTCTCTCGTTGGCAGAGCCCGTAGATTTTGGATAGTCTGGTTCGTTAATTCACTCTTTATTACTGAATTGTATGACGTTTTTCTTTTATCTGATGATGTATAGTGAAGAGAGACGATATGTTTTTTGTTGAGAAGGGAGGTAATTCATTTGTTTGCGTGCTATCCACTTTCACTTGAGATCTGTAATTCTTATTTGTTAGTGAATGGTAATTGCAGTCAATGCCACAAGATATTCAGTACTCCAAAACTGGGAACTTCAGTTTGAGTTAGGTGTCCTTTAGCAACTTAATCGATCATAGATAACATCAAGTCAGTCAAGTCGACTCATGTCATGATCAGTCTTTTATTTAGTACGAAGTTCTCCTTAAATCTTGCCGTGAGCTCTCTTTGAGCTGTTTGTATTCTGCTTCACTGTCTCCCCCCCCCTCTCTCTCTCTCTCTCTCTCTCTCTCTCTCTCTCTCTCTCTCTCTCTCTTTCTCTCTTTCTCTCCTTCTATTTCTTTCTCTTTTTGTTTGATTGTTGATTGTAAGTGGTTAACGCATTTTAATGTAACGCTGGCAATCCTATCTCTGTATTATTATTTTCTTTTTTGCTTTGATCGTGAATCACGTTTTTAGCAATTTCTCAAAAGGAGAAGCGATCGAGCTGTTGATACTTTTATTTGCTGCGATTTTGGGGAGTTGATTTTTGCCAAGTAGAGTAACATATAGCTTCTCAACGGAAGTGGATTGCTCATACAGTTGCTTCTCTCGGAAATATAAGTAGTAGTAACGATATACTACATACATACCAATAGCTCACCAGTCTCCTCATGTAAAGGATAGAAGCATATTCTCTAGATTCTTTCTACATATGGTATAGGTTATGGTTCAGATGAAAGCCTACTGGAATTTCTCTTAATATATGCGATACTTGAACCTGGTTTCCTGTTTTACTATGGCGCGTGAAGTAGGAATCCACGTGCTATTTATAGCTTAATTTTTATGTATACTGCTATTGTCTTCTCCAAACAGGTGCTAATTTGTATTTGACCAAAGAAGATAAACAGTTTTGTTTTCTTTTTTAACTAGGTTTGTATTTATGGTAAACGTTTGTGGGGAAGTATTCATTACACGAACAGATGAATAGTATCCCTTTCTGATCACGGACTTTGACACCGTATGAATATATGAATGTTTGTATGCGTGCATGTTTTCGCTTTCTGATTGGAGTTTCAAAGTTTGTTTTGACTGGCCACCTGCTCCGTGGCAACATTGTAAAAAATTATACAAAAGTAGGTTAGGGATGGGGGCAGATGTCCTGTTCTTTTCTTGCGCAACTATTCACCCTAATATATATATATATATAAATTTTTTTCTCCTTGTCTCCGTATTCTTTCTGTTGAAGAGCGTAGCTCGAAACGTCAAAGACTTTCCGTATTCCCGAGCGTCATACTAATACATCCTTTTGTTATTTACACCACCTGTCCTCGTCTGTTGTTGTTTTTTCGTACATTGTCCCATATATATATATATATATATA
>NC_068997.1:32812235-32818208 GCF_001194135.2 Octopus bimaculoides
TATATATATATATATATATATATATATATATATATATATGTATGTATGTATGTATGTATGTATGTATGTATGTATGTATGTATGTATTTTTTTTTGTGTGTGTAAGTACTTCGCTATTTTTCTATACTTCTCATATTAATGTTTTCATCATTTGGGACTGTAAAGTCAATTATCTGGTACTCTCTGTTCTCTTTATCTACTACTACGAAATCAGGCCTTCTAGCTTCTATTACTCTGTCAGTCTTAATGTTAAAGTCACACAATATTCTATATTTCTTACTTTCTAGAACTTTAAGAGGTTCATGTTCATACCATTTATCAGTTTGGTCAAATCCTAGCTTTCTACATAGCACCCAGTGGATTACTCTTCCTAGGTTGTCATGTCTTTTCTTGTGTTCTTTCTGTGCCAGCATGCTACATTCACTTACTATATGCGTAACACTTTACTCTTTTGATTTGCATAGCCTAATTGGGAATCTACTCGGTTTTTGCCTATCTTGGATTTTATCCAGTTAGTCCTAAATGCGTGATCTTGTGCTGCTATTAACAAACTTTCTGCCTCCCTTTTCAGTCTTTCTTTCTGCAACCACAACCACGGCTCACTATTACTATTTGCTGCAACTATCTTTGGGAATCTACCACTCAAAGCCTTCTTTTGCTAGTGAGATAACTTCTGTTCTTTTTTCTGGCTTTTAACTTCATTTGGGTTTTTGGTTTCTCCATGTCTTGCTGTGACTCTAGCAGCTTTTAGTAAACTTTCTTCATTATTACCCACATAGTAGTCTATATCTACTCTAGCTCACTCCATGCAGTCTTCTACTGATATTAGCCCTCTTCCACCTTTCTTTCTAGATAAGTATAATCTTGCTAATCCTGCCTTTAGGTGGAGCCTTCCATTCATATCAAATTCCTTCCTAGTTCTTCTGTCTACCTTTGCTAATTCAGTTTTTGTCTAATCTACAAACGCTGCTGAGTATCTAAGTAATGATACTGTCCAATTATTTACTGCCTTCACTAAATTCGGACTATTTTGGTTTGATTTCATTAGCTTACTCACGCTTCTGTTGTACTCCTTCTCAATTTTCGTTTTCGTTTCTGTAGTTCTATAGTTCTAATCTGTCAGATTCTAATACTCTTAGATACTTATAACTCTCTCCTCCTTTCAATGATTTTCATGTCTGGCCATCTTGTAATTGGATGCCTTCTCATGACCTGTCCCCTTCTCATGACTAATATTTCACACTTATCTATGCCAAATTCCATGCCTATATCTTCGCTGAAGCGTCTTACAGTCTGTATTAAGGAATCTATCTCTTTTCATTCTTACTAAAAAGCTTCAAATCATCCATGTAGAGCAAATGATCAGTTTATATTCCTTACTATTTCTGAACTGATGCCCTGCTTTTGCCTTCCTTAATACAAAACTGATGGGGAGCAAATATGAAACATATATTAAAGGAGATAAGGAGTCCCCTTGGAAAATTCCTCTCTTGATATTAATTTTCCCTAATACTGTGTCACGTGAGCAGAGATCTACTTTCCATTTTTTATGCTAAAGCTAATTAATTCTCTATCATTATTATTATTATTATTATTATTATTATTATTATTATTATTATTATTATTATTATTATTATTATTATTATTATTATTATTATTATCATCATTCAGTAGTTTTATTTTTATAACGTGCTTTCACTTCACTACCGAGCGCGGCTCTGTGCGCCTTGGGTATGTGCTGTGGTTTGCTGTGGTGCTCTTATGGTTACTGTATTGAAAGTGTTTTGCGCAGGATATGTGCAGTGCCCAGTAGTGCAATTTTCTGTATGTTATATATACTTGTAAGTCCTGGTGTCTTTGTTATGTATTTGTCTGAATATTTTTTTTATCATACCTAATGCGCCTACTATGATAGGAATTGTTTCTGCTTTTAGATTCCACATTCGAGTTACCTCTATTTCCACGTCTTTGTATTTTGAAAGTTTCTCCATTTCTTTTAGGGAAACGTTGTCATCTGCTGGTATTGATACATCAATTAGAAAGCATTTTTTTCTTCATGATCTCTGACAACTATATCTGGCTTATTGGCCTTAATTTTTCTATCTGTGTGTATTGGCATATCCCAGAGCATGGTTGTTTTCTTCTTTTCTGGCGTGTGCTTATACCATCTTTTTTCTGTTGTTATTCCATAGTGTTGACATAGCTTCTAGTGTATGTACTCCCAGCTCTGTCTTGTCTGCGAATATATTCCTTCTTAGCCAGGACTGGGTAGCCAGAGATAATATGATCTATTGTTTCTTGTCCATCGCCACATATTCTGCAGTTACTTGTAATGTTTCTTTTCATTATATGTTTTTTGGTAATTTCTGATGGGGAGGCTTTGGTCTTGTGAAGCAATTAAAAATCCTTCAATCTCTGCTTTGAGTCCTGAGCTTCTCAACCATTGCTGGGATTTTTCTCTGTTTATTTCTTTTACATTTAGTTTAGCCCAGTATTTACTACGTAGGGGCTTTTCTTGCCATCGTTTTATCATGGTCCGTTGCTGTCCTAGTTTTAGTTAGGATTTCATTTGTTTTATAGCTTTTTCTGTTCCTTATTATTATTATGATTATTATTATTGTTATTATCATTATTATTATTATTATTATTATTATTATTATTATTATTATTATTATTATTATTATTATTATTATTATTATTATTATTATTATCATTATTATATGAAAACTCACAGCTTATTTTGTTGGGTATGATGGAAACTGTCACCTGTCCAGAGCCAGCAAACCAAGGTGACACTTGTTTACTGGTAATGCTTCACGAACCCTGCAAAGAATTCTTGCAGTTCCAAGCAATGCTGGTTTTTGTAGGTGTTCTACCTTCGCACTTGCACCGATCTTTTCCAGCTATGTTGGTAGTTGAGTGCTGATACTTCCAAGTGCACCAATTACTATTGGTATCACGTATGCTCTCTTCATTGACCACAACCTTCGTATTTCCTATTTCAAATCGTCATAGTTGTTTATCTTTACTTCTTCTTTCACATTGATCTTCTTGTCACCGGGGCACGCTATGTCAATTATCATGCATGTTCTTTCCTTTTTATTCACCACAACAATGTCCGGTTTCCGATGTCTAGTCAGGTGATCGCACTGGATCATCACATCCCACAGGATTTTGCAATTCTCATTCTCGGTGACTCCTTCTGGAGTTTTCTCATACTTCGTCTTTGCTCTTTGTGGGCCGTGATTTCCACAGAGCTCCCAATGGATCATTCTTGCCACATTATCATGGCGTCTTTTGCACTCACGTTGTGACAATTTCGGGCATTCGCTAACGATATGCCATACCATTTCACACTTCTCACCACAAATTCTGCATTTGTCGCTATCGGTAGTTTTGGCAAATCTGCACTCCATATAGTTGGTCCTTAACGCTTATTCCTGAGTGCGCATATGAGTGCTTCCGCCTCTATCTTCAGGTCACTCCTCCTCATCCATAGCCACTGGTCCTCTACATCTGTCTTGGCATTCACATCTCTTACAAACTGACGCACATTTTCTTTTCATTCCATGCTTTTTCTTTCCTTTTTGTTCATTTCTTGTTTAAATTTTCCTTTAGTTACACAATTTTCAGTATTGATGACGCCGGCCTTTGTGCGTTTCAACAGTGGCTTCACGGCATTTTTTATATACCAACCTAAGCTGTTTTCCTCTGCTTCGATACAACCCTGGCAACTGATTAAACCTCTGCTACTCTTTCTTCTGGACAAGTACAGCCTATCGGTGTCACTCTTATGGTGGAAGACTCCGTGTACTGTCAAGATTTTTCTGATCTTGGTATCCATTTTCTTCATTTCTGTATTTTGGTATTTTATAATTCCCGCTGCATACCGAAGTGATGCTATCGGCCACCTATTAACTGCTTGGATTTTGTTCCATCAAGTCAATGTTGAGTGCAACACCAACCACATTCTTCGGAAATACTCTATCCTCAGTTGCTCTTTCATTTCCTTTTCCACTATATCGCTGAACTCTAGTACACCATGATATTTGTATCCTTCCGTTTCAGTTTATTTAATCAAGTCTCTTTTCGGTAATTCTATTCCTGCTAGGCACTGTACCTTGCCTCTTTTTAGGTAGATTATTATTATTATTATTGTTCAGTAGTTTTATTTTTATAGCGTGCTTTCACTTCACTACCGAGCGCAGCTCTGTGTGCCTTGGGTATGTGCTGTGGTTTGCTGTGATGCTCTTATGGTTACTGTATTGAAAGTGTTTTGCGTAGGATGTGTGCAGTGCCCAGTAGTGCAATTTTCTGTATGTTATATATATTTGTAAGTCCTGGTGTAAGTCCTGCTATGTATTTGTCTGAATATTTTTTTTATTATACCTAAGGCACCTACTATGATAGGAATTGTTTCTGTTTTTAGATTTTTTTATTATTATTATTATTATTATTATTATTATTATTATTATTATTATTATTATTATTATTATTTCCATTATTATCTTCTTTCAATTTTTTGCCGATTGCATTCCTGACACCTAAGGCAAAGAAACGCTGTGTAGACATTGGTAGTCCATGAAATAAACACACCAGATTGTTCATTTACAAAGTCATATTACAGAAAAAGGGAACGGCAAACAGAAAGGAAAAGGAAAAAATTCTAAAAATAATAAACCAAGAAAATAAAGGGGAAAAAGGGAAAGAAAATTCACATCGACAATGCTCTTCTCAATACGTGTGATGTACCAGTTAAGACAATTTTTCGCACTTCCTACAGGGATGGTAAGCCAGGGATCGTTCTTAAATAATTTTCAGTTCCTTTTTTGATCATTCCAAGTGCTCCTACAATCACTGGTATTGTAACTGTCTTGAGATACCACATCTTTCGATTTACACGTATTCAGATTTGGCAGCTCGAGATGATGTGGTCAACTGTCTCATTGTGCTGATTGCAAATTCTCCATTTGGTGTTGAAACCTGTTTTCATTATTTTGTTTTTATAATTGTTTGTAGTCAGGCATTGGTCTTTTGCAGCGATAATCAGTCCTTCCGTTTCGGCTTTTAGTCCAGATCTTTTGAGCCACTACTGGATGTTACTTAGGCTCACCTCCTCTCTGTCAAGCCTTGCAGGGTATTGACTATGAAGTGATTTTTTTCTCCATTTTTTCTCCATTTTTATCTCCTCTATTGAGGCCCAGTTCCCTCGTATTGACCTCACAGAACCCTACTTCACTAACACAGATTACTTCAATGCATTTCTCCAGAGCAAAATTTATGTTTATAGATGGGTAGAGTGAAATCACATCCATACTACCCACTACACAACCTGTGAAGTCGTTAGAGTGGCTGCAAGTACTGATTTTACTGAGATATTCCGTGTTGATACAGATATCTGGGGATATTTCTATGAGAGGTCTTAACACCTGTGATAGGAAGTAGGGCAGTCTATAGTTGCTGGAGATATTCTCTCCGCAAACTGGTCTGGCTAGGGGCCTCATAACAGGGTTTATGTAGGGTTTGTGGTCTTTGTGTAACCCGTATAGTGTAGGAACATCATTGTTGGATGCTTGGAAATTGTGTGCAGTCCTTTTCATAGGTTGGAGTATGTTGCACCACATTCTCATGTGTGCATTGAAGAATTTTTCCACTTTTTCATGTTCCTGTGGTGTAACTTCTCTCATGCTAGTGATGTGTTGTTGCATGGTCTGGACATAGTTCTGTGGACTGTCTATAGACAGTCTGCCAGACTTGTCCATAAGAAGGCACACTAATTCTCTGTTCCTAATTCGTTGTTTCAGTTTTTTGCAGACCTTTGGCAACAGATGAGCTGAGTCGGTGGGTTCCCTCTTCACTATGTTTTTTTAGTGGATTTGTTGTACCGGTCTAAGATGTGTCGGAGTCTATTTCTAGCTAAAGAGAGCTTTGCTTCTGCTTCACTGTCAGTTTGGGGTAGGATACATACCCTTT
>NC_068997.1:32820280-32823948 GCF_001194135.2 Octopus bimaculoides
ATATATATATATATATATATATATATACGAGGGGCTTCTTCTAGTTTCCGTCTACCAAATTCACCCACAAGGCCTTTGGTCAGCCCAAGGCTTTAGTAGGAGACACCTGCCCAGGATTCTACGCAATGAGACTGAACGCAGAACCATGTGGTTAGGAAGCTAGCTTCTTACCATACAGCCAATTCCTTGTGACATTTATTTGTTCCGAATCTTTACATTCTAAGTTCAGATCCCATCGTGGTTAACCTTGCCTTTCATTCTGTCGAGGACGATAAAATAAAATGGTATTAACTAACAGCCGCTCCTAAAATTGGTGTCGTTGTGGCTCAATCAGGAACTGTTATTACTATTGATATTTTCTGAATGTCGTTGTCTGTATGTGCTACGTAGATTTCATGGCTTAGTGAGAAGGAAGGGATTATAATCATGATTTTCTCAGATTCCCTTGAGATTGGTAAAATTAGGATGACTGATAATCTGATGAAGAAATTCCAGAAAATTGATGTTCCAGTTGGAAGGATTGGTCGAAATATTTAATGTAGGAACTGCTGTAGTGATGAAAGAAGAAGGAACAAAAGTTTCGATGTTGCGTGGACTAGTTGTCAACGTTTGGCGATTGGTCTTTTCCAAGCTTACATTTTGTTACATCTCATTGGGGTTACACCATCTGGTCTTTTGTCATAAGTATAATACAAACCGGCTGGATCGAGAACAGACGGATTATTGGATTAAGGAAAATACCAATTTCATCCTCCTATTGATTTCTGAGTATTCTGAAAACCTACAGGCATTTTTAGACTGGACAAAAATATGTTATCCCAAATAATCCAGATACACTGTAATAAGATTTACAAAATATTTATATAGAGCAAATATCAGCTGCACCCACTCTCAGTGCTAGTGTTATTCCTAATTCATTGGGTTGATCCACACTGCCAAATGCTTGACTTCTAGACTAATATTCGGTACAATGACTGTTGATTATAATCAGATAACAAACATACTAAACACTTAAATTTGGATATTATCCTATGATCATTGCCATATTCCTTCTGAAGACACCACCCTATACAAACTTGTGACATATCCCTTGAAATTAGCGCCAAAAACACCAGTATTGTTTATAACCAAAGTACATGTCTCAAAACAACTAACTTTCAGAAAGAGAAAGACAAGAATACTACGCGGTGTAGTGTACATAACTACCATATGCAAACGGCGGAATTTTTCTCAGAGAAGGTATTAATTGGATCTTTTTTAAAACGGGGGCCACATTTTTCATTAACGAAACACTTTGAAACTTGGAACACTGGTAGAATGTGTCATATAAAACATCTTTTTCTCTTAGTCTTCTTAAAAAAAAAAAGAAATCCCTAAGTTATTCCATGTTAAAGTTGTCGTATTTCTGTAATTTCAACCAATCACTGACGTCCATTCAGCCGATATACATTAAGTGCCGACTACATAAACAAACGATTCTGAAACAATTCTATCGGTGATAGGGTTAGGGTTAGGGTTAGGGTAAAACATCAAATTTAAAAAGAAAAAAGCAAATAAAACGAAGATAAAAAAAGAAAATGGAAAAAGCAAATAAAACGAAGCTATGGCTTCATCAGCCAAAGGAGTAAATGTAAACAACTGAATACTTGAAATTATCGAAATAAGACAATTTTTTACATGAAATAAATTCGAATACAAAAATATTTTTCTGTTCTATAACACAAAATAGATAAGTATACGAAGTTTGAAAGTCTTTCGGTACCAAAAACACTACGTAAAACATTAATGAAAAATGTGGCCCCTGTTTTAAAAAAGATCCTATTAATTATATAAACAAAAGGAATGTTGTTTTCCCAGTGACAATGACTAGGCTCACGCCGTCAGGTTCAAGTAACTCTTATGTAGTCCGAGGAAGACGGTTCTGCAATTTCTTGTTGAACGACTTGCACAGATGATTTGTTTATGGTGATCAAATGTTTGTGCTGTACATTTGCTCACTCCTTGTGAGTTGCTTGTGTCGGTGCCCGATATGCCTTACGTCAGATGTCAAAGTGATCATAAAGCAATGTGGGATGAAGTGTTTTCCCCAAGAACACAACGCAACTACCATACCAGGAATTAAAGACACGATCTCGCGATCACTAATGGAACACCATTACCACTAAGCCATGTGCCTTCGACGTTAGCTCCGATACGCATTGAGTATGCATCAACAAAATTTCAGAATGGGAAGTTGCATGCGTCTGGAGTTGCATATTATAATTACTCTGTGTGTGTGGGGGGGGTGTATGTATGTGCGTCTGTGTGTGTGTATGTGTGTGTGTGTGCATATGTGCTTGTCTTCGTGTGAAATTAGTGTATCTGTATGGGGTTAGCTTGCATGGGTTTGTCAATGTATGTTCGTGGTTATCTATGGGATAAGCGATTAATAACTATGTGTGTCTTTCTATTGGTGTGTGCTTCTGTGTGTGAGTGTATTAGTGTGTGGGTGAGAGTATTTACGTATATACATGTGTGTGCACGTTTTAAGATGAAGACTGTTGTAAATTATTGCAAGTAAAATATTAGACGCGGAAAAACTTTTAAGGGACAGGATAGCCAAAGATTTATGGGGGCTTTTAATAGTGGCATCATATTACGCATCATGAATTCATGTTTGTGCTCTCTGTTCGATTTTCTATGCGTGTGTATGTCTGCGTGCATCTCGGGTGGTTGTGAAAATGCATGTGTAAGTGTAATCAGACTATTTGGTGTTTGAGTGTGTGTGTGTGTTGTGTTTTATGCGCTTGCATTTATGAGCGCATGTTGTGTGTGCGTGTTGTGATACAGTGTTACGTTAGTGTGTCAGGTAGAGATGTAAGCTTTTGTAGCTATCGTTTATGGTTGGGTTTGTGGTCGACATTGGTGTTACATCTTGCGTGCATGTGTATGTGTTCGTGTGAATGTGCATCTTTGCAGGTGTGAGATTAGTATCACGCTATGTGTGTTTGTACAGGTTCTGTGTTCTGTTTGGATGTGTGCACGTATTTATACTGAATGAGTGTGTCGTCAATGGTTTGAGTATGCGCGAGTTGAGATTTACAGTACTAAGTAACATAGCTGTGTGTGTGGCTATGTGCGGCATGTGCTTCTATGTGTGTGTATATGTGTGTGGATGAAGGGGCCATATGTAGGTGCGTGCATGTGGTAAAACATGTACGCACACCAAGTGTATATCTATGTATGTGAATGCATATATCTATATATATAAATCTGAGAATGTGTGCGTCTGTCAGTCTGTCTGTATGTGTGCATTACTAAAACTCGAGAACTACCCGATCGATTTCATTCAAATTCTGCACATGCTTTACGTATGGTCCATGCAGTATCAGGGGCCAAAACAATTTTCAACTTCTTGCCTAATGCGAGCCCGGAGCGATCTCTTATATCTTTCACTACTTCAGTATTACGTGTCAAAAGTGAAACAATAACATCTCTATTGAAATGTGAGGTAATACTTTCAGTTTTAATAGTTTTATTATTAATACTTTCAGTATGTATTTGATATATACATACTGAATCTATTATCTCACTTACATATATACATGCATATATATATATATATATGTGTGTGTGTGCTTGTGTGTGTGTGTGTGTGTGTGTGTGTGTGTGTGTGTGTGTATGTATGT
>NC_068997.1:32824619-32826163 GCF_001194135.2 Octopus bimaculoides
TATATATATATATATATATATATATATATTTGTGTACGTCTGTTATCTTTTACTTGTCTCAGTCATTAAACTACGGCCATCCTGGGGCACCGGCTTCGTTTCGAAGGCTATACAGCATTCGGGCGTTCGGGCGTATGTACTTGGTGCGCGTATTTAATGCGTGTATGCAAGCCTGCATTGAATATGTATGTGTGTATGTATTTGCATTCATTCGTAGATGTGGATGCACACCTACCTACGCGCATCGCAGAGGTGGATGCCCGTAGGTATGTGTGCATAGGTGATTGCGGTGGAGCTGAGTCGAATGTTGGTGGTAGATTTCTTAAATAAGTATGCGTGGTGTGGCCAGGCTGATTGATTGCACAGATTGATAAGTCTATGTTTTATCGTTTACCTTTTACTTGTTTCAGTCATTAGACTTTGGCCATGCTGGGGCACCGCATTAAAGAATTTTTCAGTTGAATGAATCGACTCCAGCACTTATTTTTGTTAAGCCAAGTACTTATTCCAACGGTATCTTTTGCAAAGAAGGTGTAGCTTTATGATCAATATCGTTCCATTTGTGCCCGTTCACTCTCTTTAGAGGGTTCTTGGTTATATTGGCGATATAACTTCTTCCCTTCTTTCAAAGGCAAGCAGTGATTTAATCCTTTGTTTGTCCAAGTTATTTTCATGTGTTTGTTCTAAACGTCCATTACTTGTTTGCAGACTTTCACTTGGCCTTTTGGTTGATTTGTTCTGAGAAATATAAAGCTTTCTTTTAATAATTCCCAACTTACTTCTGTGGTTGAGAACTTGGGAATGTGTATCATAAATGGTGCATGGAAGCCAAGGAAATCTGTCCTGTGTATTACATGTGATACACAGGACAAGGAAAGGGCTAATAAAGGTTTTGCTGCTATTTCTAGCATGGCCTGTGTCTCTGATGGTGATGACGACGATGATGATAATGATGGCACAGTGCGGTGGTTGTAATGGTAGTGGTATATGAGGATGTGAAGGAGTCGTTGCTGCTGCTGTTGTTGTTGTTGGCGCTCCGCTGCTACTGCTGCTACTGTTGTTTTCGTTGTTGCTATCGGTGTTGTTGTCGTTGTTGTTTGCCTTTATTGTTTGAACCCTGAGGCCCTGATCCAGCTGTCCTCTGACACGCGTCTAGTAAGCCTCGAAAGACGAAATACACAAATCATTCTTCTCATTAATACCATATCGTCGCCCAGCTTAAGACCATACTTGCACACTCAGATATGTAATGAAGAATCTCACATAAGGTTCAGTGTAACAGTCTTAGATTATATAATGCAATCTCTCCAAATGTCCAGTCGGTTTCTGTATATATCTGTAGATTCTGGTGGCGGCTGCAGTGGGGGAGGATCGCAATTTATGGGGAAAACAAATTATCTCTGAAGAACCTATCTGGTCAGATTGGCATTTGATGTGATCACTCTTCTTTATTTCAAGCAGTGTCTAGAACTCTTATCCAATACGCTCTTACTATCTTTTTCTTTACGATGGTAAGATATGATTTGAAGGAGAGAGAGAGAGAG
>NC_068997.1:32826426-32827251 GCF_001194135.2 Octopus bimaculoides
TTATTTTTGGCGGTGGCGACGGCAGTTGCTGATGGCGGTGGTAGCTGTTGGTAGTGGGGTTGGATATGAAAGGGGTTGGGACATCTTTGGGTTTTTTGTTCAGAGGTTTTTGTTCGAGAATGTTGGTGGAGGGTGTCAATGGGGGAGGAGTGCATTGGGTGGGGAGCGGGCGGTGGGAGGTTGTTGTTCGTGATGGTGGGTGAGGGTGGGGTGTTGACCGAATGTTAAGTGCTAACAATGGTAACGGGTGGATGTGTTTGTGTTATAGAATGCAAGCAGTCATGAAACAGCTGCGGTGTATCACATAACCTACATCAGCAAAACTACTTTCGCGCCGAAATCTTATGTAAGCACATACGCACACACGCACCCCTCCCTCACACAAAAACAAACATAGGCATAACTACACACTCACCATATTATTCCTCTTTCTCTCTCTCACACTCAATTTTTCTCATGCACACAAACACAGATACACACACACACACGCACACTCACATAGACAGATGTATGTATATGTACACGTATATTTATAAGATGTCTCTCAGTGCCAATACCCTCAACTCAAACCTGACCTTTATATTAACTAATCAAATAGACAGATACAAAACAATTTATTTTGCTCTTATATAACTCATAATACATTCCCCCTTGTGATTGGACGTTTCTGTGGTCACATGTACAATTATGTATACGAATAGTGGTCATGGTCAGTACGTGTATACATGATTATTTGTTTATAAAGATATATATCACTGCATATACATTTGCACATATGTATATATATATATATATATATATATATATATATATATATATATATAT
>NC_068997.1:32827555-32828225 GCF_001194135.2 Octopus bimaculoides
AAAAGAATATATATATATATATATATATATATATATATATACACACACATACATATATTCATATATTAGTACATAGGACGTATTTGCAAATGGAGATATGTATGTATTTATTTATACACAAATACATAAGCACACGCACACACATACATACACACACGCACACATACACACACACGTATATATAAATATATAGCTGGTCTTCCTGTACCTCTTTTACCTTCTCTTTCTTCCCCTCACTCTCGTGTGGGTGTATGTATATATGTATATGTATGCATATGTACTTATATATACATATGGTTCTTTGCAGCAATTGCATCATTTAGTTCTTGATGTGTAAACTTTGCGTCGCAATTTTGCAATCCGGTCATCAGTACAATTCCAGTGCATGTTGCTAGCGAGTTTTTCCATACGCCTTACAATGTGTTTTCTTTACTTTTCCTTTTATATTTTGTAGAACTTCTGGTGCTGTGGTTCTGCTACATATTTCTTGCTTGATGTATTGATATAGACCGTCATTAGTCACTTGTAAGATTAAATTTCTTTCATAACCACTATTTGTTCTTGGCTTTTCTCTTGTGATGGAGACTGGTTTTCAACGCACGAAGACGTCATTTGTTCTCTGAATATGTGTGTGTGTGTGTGTGTGTGTGTGTGTGTGTGTGTGTGTGTG
>NC_068997.1:32828235-32831422 GCF_001194135.2 Octopus bimaculoides
GTGTGTGTGTGTGTGTGTGTATGTGTGTGTGTGTGTGTATGTGTCTGTGTGTGTATGTATATATATGTGTGTGTGTATGTATGTATATATTATGTACATATAGGTGTGTATATATATATATATGTATGTAAGTATGTATGTATGTATGTATGTATATATTTACGCATGTATATATATTATATATGTGTGTAGTTGTGTATGTGTGTGTGTGTGTGTATGAAAAGTGTGTATATCTGTTTTTCAGTAAGCTGTTTCTAGCACAGTCTATCCGAAAAAGATTCCTGCTAAATTTATATATCAATTGCTATTTTTAATCGTATTTATTTATTTATGTGTTTCAGCCAAGTGGCTGCGGTCATGCTGGTGCACCACCCTCAATAATATAAAAAAATATATATACAATATATAAAATCACAGATACATATATGCACACATGCATACACACACACACATATGCGTATGTATGTATATATACACTCTCACACACATATATCTGCATGCACACACGCGCGCACACAATTTATGGTTTCCTTACAACATAGCCAATGATTTCAGTTTTCGCTTGTGGCTTACTTGGTCGCGAATCGTGAAAAAAGTTTTTAATTAGTTTAATAATGAATTCACTGAAAAGTATGATGGTGCTGGTAAAGCCTGAAGAATCGAAGAGAAGTGTAGTAACGAAGGGAGAAAACTCAATGATATCGGAGTGTTGTCTGTTACTAATACTATGAAACCATATTGTAACTGACGTACTTACATTTGCCCAACGACTTTTGCTTTATTCTAAGTAAAACTGAGCGGTGGGTATGCTTGATAACTATTCCTAAATCAGATTGCGCTTAGGATTACTAGAAAAAGTAAGCTTGTGATCTTTAAGAGTAATAAATGATGTGCTATGTGCTACCTTGTCATCTATATTAAAGTTGGGGAATTAGATTTGCGTTCGTGCTCAAAAAAAGAAAAAAAAGTTTACATACATACAGACATACATACACAAACACACACGCACATATATGTATGTTTAGCGGTTCGGCAAAGTAACCGATAAAATAAGTACTAAGCTTACAAAGAATAAGTCCTGGAGTCGGTTTTTTCGACTAAAGGCGGTGCTCCAGTATGGCTGCAGTCAAAATGACTGAAACAAGTAAAAGAATAAAAGAATATATATATATATATATGTAGCGAGAATTTACAAAACAAAAAACAAATGACGAAAACGGGTCTGTAAACAACAAACCGATGTATTAGTTTAACGCTCGGGAAGTGAGAAAGTCTTTTATGTTTCGAGCCTACGCTCTTTGACAGAAAGGAACACAGAAATAAACAGGGAGAGAAAATTTTAAAAAAGGTATAGTGGCTAGCGATCTACCATTTATGTAAGAGCCAGAGATCGAGGTGTAGGAAGAAAGTTAGCTTCGAGCAATCCGTAGTAAATATTAAAAAAAACAAAACAACTTCCAGGAACAATAGTGTTTATTGAGAGGGAAGGTTGCAGATTATTTTTCTTTATCGAAGAACGATGTGCGGAAAAAAGTTCTTTCTATATTCTACGGTAGACATGTGCCGAAAAGAATACAAGAGTTACGGAATGGAGTCGGAAATATCCGGGTTACATACTTCATAGCGAGTGGAATCTCAGAAGTGGTAAAATCCAAGTGAGGTGTATACTGCTGGCTACTCTTCAGGCCAAGGATATCTTGATTAGATTAAAGGTTACATTGTCGCAACGAGGTACATGTTGACGCAAAGAACATTCAATCAGATTGAATACACACACAATTTCACCTATCCGTTTTAGATACTGATTTTCTTTACCTTTGTCTCCTCTCTAACCGACAAATCTCATTTCTTCCGCCTTCCAAGTCCATATTTTACTTCTACTTTTACATTTTATTTTTTGTACAACGGTAATATGGTCAACGTATGACATTTTTTTTATTTAAATAATGTCTAATCAAAATATTTAGATATTGAACTATTTTCACTGTATCTCATTTAAATATTTTCTCGCGTTCTACTTTGGAAGAATTTCGGAATTAGGATTTCGAAATTTCAGTTATCAATATATCTGTTTATCAATCTATCTATCTATTTATCTAACAACCTATCCATTCATTCATCCATCCGTCCGTCCGCCCATCCGTCTGTCTATCTATCTATCTATCTATCTATCTATCTATCTATCTATCTATCTATCTATCTATCTATCTATGAAGCTATCTATTTATCTGTCTGTCTATCTGTCAGTCTATCTGTCCCTCTCTTTCTTTCTTTCTTTCTTTCTTTCTTTCTTTCTTTCTTTCTTTCTTTCTTTCTTTCTCTCTTTCTCTCTCTCTCTCTCTCTCTCTCTCTCTCTCTCTCTCTCTCTCTCTCTCTCTCTCTCTCTCTCTCTCTCTCTCTCTCTCTCTCTCTCTCTATCTCTCTATCTATCTATATGCGTGTGCCTGCATGTGTGTATGTGGGTGTGTGTTTGTCTACGAGCCTGGGCGCTTGTAAATTATGACTTCACTGTATTAAGGCTGTCAACAAGACAGTTAAAAACTGTGACAGGAAAACGATCTCACGACATCCACTTCCTCTCTGCTCTTACTAACATATATTATCATTGCAGCCGGCATCAGCACCAACACCAACAACAGAAACAACAACAACAACAAACAATATTATTAACAATAACAATAACAAATCACAGCTCCCAGTACTTGCATAATATGCACGATATTATCAACGCCGAGGTTCAGCACCGCCATTAACGAAAAGATAACCTCACCACCCTCACAGTCGCATACGATCACCCACCCTTGGCCATCACCAAAACAACCTACACCACATTGTCACCAACACACCACCAACTGTGCCTACACCGCGACTCAGCCCACAACATCACTTTCATCGCGGTTAAGCATACCCCACCCCAACACCACCAACCATAAGAAAAAAACATCACCTTCTTTTTAAAGAATCACACAAACCCCCACCGCCATCGACACAGCCCTACACATCACAGAACTCTCTTTGACCGACTTTTCTTTACCACTCCCCCCCATTCCAAAGCCCCTCCTCATCCACCAATCCATCGCCTACCCCATACCCCCACCTCACCCCACCCCAACCCTATAATTGTTGTTTCAATTACACGCCATAAATATTGTACATGTCTATGCTCACTGTCACTCCCACCACCACC
>NC_068997.1:32831432-32834480 GCF_001194135.2 Octopus bimaculoides
ACCACCACCACTACCCCCACCACCTATCATCGTCGTCGTCATCAAGAACAAAAACGTTTATTTGAAACAGTAGGGGCAACTATACATGATCACCGTATCTGCCTGAAAAGGCAGTTAGATCTCAGCCCAAATCAAGAAAAAGGAAGGACACATTAGATAAAACAGTCCAAGGCCCTGGATGAATTTCCTTTAAACATAAGGCTGCTTGATTCGGGTCTGATTTGAAGCTATACAACAAAACATTGGTACAATAGCTACTACTACAACCCCAACCACTACAATACTAACACTCCCTATGACACCACCAACACGACCATCACCCCTGACCCTCTTCTATTTCTTCATGATACCATCCAAACAAGACAATGAGTCGTCTACTACTACTACCACTACTACAACTACTACTACTACTACTACTACTACTACTACTACTACTACTGTTACTACTACTACTATTACTACTACTACTATTACTACTACTACCACCACCACCACCACCACCACTACTACTACTACTACTACTACTACTACTACTACTACTGCTACTACTACTACTACTACTACTACTACTACTACTACTACTACTACTAACACTACCTCCACCATTACAGTAACAATATCATCAACAAAACCAATGTTCTACTCTTGTCTCATCCCATATCAAACATCACAATCATCGAAATTTTCACCACCACCACCACCACAACCACAAACCCGCTGCTACCGCCGCTGCAGCCGTTACCACAGCCATCATCATCATCATCATCATCATCATCACGATTACAGTCGACATAACCAACATTATATCTACGCAACCATCATACCACTGCCTTGACAGATTAAGGCGTTTATCCACTCCTACACACATTCACACTATCACCACCACCACCATCACTAACACCACTATCACAACCACCGATATAATCCCACCCCCACCAAAACCATTACTACCACCACTACCATTAGTACCATCACAACCACCTCCATGACAACGACCTATACTATCATCTTCACCACAACGACTACTACCACAAACACCACACCACTACCACCACTGCCATTATCAGCACAACTACTACTACAGCTACCTACAGGAAAACAACCAATATTCCTACTACCACCATCACCACCACCTCCATCAACACAGTCATCACTACTACAAACATCACAACCAACCATCACTAACATCGCTACTTTTACTACCACGACTATCATCATACCACCACCACCACCACCACCACCACGTCACAACAACAATACCGTCAACACCATCAACAACTACTACTACTACTACTACTCTATCTCCATCTCTGTCACTACTACTATTACCATCACACACCGTCATCACCATCGCTTCCACCCCCTCACTCCTGTCGATTCAACTTACAGATAATCACGTGATGTAATAGAGAAAACTTAGTTTTTCTGTGTCATGTTTGTCCCTGCACACATGAAAAAGGTCTTAACACATTATTGTATACGAACGAAAGTAGGTCGGGGGTGCCTTTGGGAGCTGGTACGGGTGTTATTGATAGAAACCACACTACTTTCTGTCTATGGAGAAAAAATTCCTACTTCAGGGTCTGTTAAAATGTTACAAGTTGATTATATACGTATATGCACTTACTCGTGAATACGATTCTACATACACTGGTATTACCAGTGAACGACTCTTCCTCACATTGCATTGTTTAAAAAAATAATTATGTCATATGGAAAACATACAAACGCACGCACACACGCACACACGCACACACACACGCACACACACATACGTACGCACAAACACACATACGCACACTTGCACATACACAGACGATGACAGATATCTATCTATCTATAAATCTATGTGTGTATGTGTGTGTGTACATATACACATATATATACATATATGTGTGTGCGTATGTATACATACATATATCCACACATATATTTATATATGTGTATACACATGCACTGCCCCCTCTCTCATGTTTGTGTGTGTCCGTGTGTGTGTGCGTGTGTATTCTATATGCATACACACTCTTAAGAGTTACACAATATGTGTAAGTATTCCAGAGGTTTAAAGAACATAATGCAAGCTTGTAAGTTATATTTTAACCGTAAATTATGTCGATTCTAATCATTAGTTTCATATTTGATCGAAATTCAAGTAATGAATGAAGTATATGATACAGTATTGCATTTATATGCGGAATAGATAATAAAAAAACTTTTGAATAAGAACGTTCACCCATTTATCTCTCTGATATTTGTTTAAAAGATAACGTACACGACTTAATCGCTTTTACTTGAATTACTTAACCGCTAAAAGTTTTTAATTTGTAACGACCAACTGTGAACGGAAATTCAAAATGGAGCCTTTTTGTTTCAAAGGTCAATGTTTCAACCATCATTATCTAGTTATTTAAGTTTGGCATATTGTAATGTGTCCACAAAAATTATATAGCCCTTTGCCAATTTCCGAAAGATCATTGCTAATTTCTGAAAGAATACTAATGTTGATTAAATCTTCCTTTAAATTTATTTTCCTTTAACTCAATATATAGTGTGGAAACTGAAATAGTAATTGTAATTGCGGCAAATACTTTGTACATAAAAAACATTATCGATTTCTAAAGCCATCAATTATTAAATGGAGAATTTGCTGGGTTAAAGTTACACGAACAGGAAATGTTAAATGTAAACGGTTGCTTAGAGATTTTATAGTTGATATTTGCCATTTCTCTTCCAAAAGTATGTGTATCGTTGACACTAAACTGTATAGCATTTCTTTAAAAAATTCGTATATCACGAATATTAGTGGTTGAGCATATCGGAGTGGCACTTCATCAGACTAGCACTAAGTCGTGCCTCTTCGCATTGTGCGAAGAGTATGTATTTTGCGTTGCTTACATAAGGAGGAAAGAGGACAATTAGTGCTATAATAATAATAATAATAATAATAATAATAATAATAATAATAATAATAATAATAATAATAATAATAAGGCACACAGAGCTGCGCTCGGTAGTGAAGTGAAAGCACGTTATAAAAATAAAACTACT
>NC_068997.1:32835233-32841000 GCF_001194135.2 Octopus bimaculoides
CTTCCCCGTACATACTGACAAGGCTATAAAAGCTAATAAACCGGATATCATCATAAAAGATCAGACAAAGAAGACGTGTTTATTAATTGACATGAGTATTCCCTCTGATCATAATATAGCGGCGAAAGAATTTGACAAGATCAGTAAATATAAAGACTTGCTAATAGAAATTGAAAAATGTGGCACCTCAAGGCGACTACCATACCAGTTATTGTAGGATCTCTAGGAATGATAAAAAAAGGTACTGAAACCTATTTGAAAATGATACCAGGCTTACCATCCCTACCGGAAGTGCAAAAAATCGTCCTAACTGGAACGACTCATGTACTGAGAAGAGCATTATCGCTGTGAAAACAGCATCCATTCATAATTTTTTTTTTAATACATGGTTTACCTGTGAATTTGCGTGTGTAAACTAGGATTGCATACAACGAGTTTCTCTGCCCTAGGTGTACGGAAAACACTCGGCGAGAAATGGAAGAAAATTTGAAGAAAGAAGGAAAAAACAACATAATAATAATAATAGCAGCAAATAGTAAATAGTTGGACATGGTCATGGTTGTAGAAGGAAGGTTAAATAGGGTGGCAGAAAGTTTGTTTGTAGCTGCACAAGATCAAACTTTGAGGACTAATTGGATGAAAGTCAAGAGAGATAAAAACCAGGTAGGTTTCCATTGTAGGTTATATAAATCAAAAGAGGGAAGCGTTACTCATATAGTACGCGAATGTAGCATGCTGGCACAGAAAGAATACAAGAAAAGACATGACAATCTAGGTAGAGTAATCAACTGGGAGCTATGTAGAAAGCTAGGATTTGAACATACTGATAAATGGTATGAACATGAAATTATTAAAGTACTAGAAAGTGAGAAATATAGGATGTAGGACTTTAACATTCAGACTGACAGAGTAATAGAAGCTAGAAGACCTGATTTGGTAGTAGTAGATAAAGAGAGTGGAAAGTGCCAGATAACTGACTTTACGGTACCAAACGATGAAAAAAATCAATATGAGAGGTACAGAAAAAAAAAGCAAAGTACTAGGACCTAGCCATTGAATTACAGAGACTACGGAAAATTGGGGTAAAATGTATCCCAGTAGTCATAGATGCATTGGGAACTATCCCTAAAGATTTGAACAGATGGATAGGGGATATAAGCGTAAAACCCTATTTAGTACAGCTGCAGAAAACAGTGTTATTAAAGACAGCTAGGATACTTAGGCAACTAAGATTTCTTGTAGTCACCCGATGTTAGGAATTTCTCTTTTCCCACAGTCTAATCTGTTGTGTGTATATGAATAATAATAATAATAATAATAATAATAATAATAATAATAATAATAATAATAATAATAATAATAATAATAATAATAATAATAATAATACCTTGACAGCCAAAATCAGCTGCTAGAAGAACAGAAAGGTTGCGGGAAGAAGGCTAGAGGAACGCATGATATATTATACATAGACAAAGCAATTCTAGAAGTGAAATCTAGAAAGAAAAATCTAACAGTAGCATGGATAGATTATAAGAAAGCCTATGAAATGATTCCACAGCCATGGATAAGTGAATGTTTGAGAATATTCATTATTGCAGACAACCTAAGATAGCTAATTAGCTACAGCATGAAGAAATGAAAAGCGGATCTATACTCAGGTAACACAGCCTTAGGGATGGTTAATGTCAAGAGATAAATTTTCCAATGACACTCATTATTCCTTTTAATATCTGAGTTATATTTAATCCTTCTTAATTTAGTATTAAGAAAAGTAAAGGCAGGGTATCAGTTTAGAGATAGTAAAGGAAAAATTAACCATTTGCTCTACACGGATGATATGAAGCTTTTTAGTATGTATAAAAAAGAGATAGATTCCTCAATACAAACTGTAAGAATCTTCAGAGCAAGGGTAGTAAAAGAATACTAACCAAGAAAGGAAGGTGGAAGAGGTTTAATATCAGTAGAAGACTGCGTGCAGTTAGCTAGAGGAGATGTAACCTCTTATGGAGGTAATAGTGAAGAAAGTTTATTAAGAGCTGCTTGAGTAACAGTAGGACATTATGAAACCAAAAAGCCAAATGAAGTTAAGTCCAGAAAAAAAAAGACAGATTATCTGACTGACAAGAAAAGGCTTTGCATGGTAGATTCACAAAAAATAGCTGCAGCAAATAGTAATAGTTGGACATGGTTATGGTTGAAGAAAAGAAGGTTAAATAGGGAGATAGAAGGTGTGTTTGTAGCTGTACAAGATCAAACTTTGAGGACTAATTGGTTAAAAGTCAAGATAGATAAAAACCAGGTAGATTCCCAATGTAGGTAATGTAAATCAAAAGAGGAAAGTGTTACTCATATAGTAAGTGAATGAAGACATGACAACCTTTGGAGAGTAATCCACTGTTAGTTATTTAGAAAGCTATAATTTGACCATAACTGATAAATGGTATAAACATGACCTCAGTAAAATGCTAGAAAGTAAAAAGTATAAGATGCTGTGGAACTTCAACATTCAGACTGACAGTGTAATAGAGGCTAGAAGACCTGATTTAGTAGTAGTAAATAAGGAGAATAGAAAGTGCCAGGTAACTGACTTTACGGAACCAAATGATGAGAAAGTCAATATCAGAGGTATAGAGAGATTAGCAAAGTACCAGTACCTAGCCATTGAGTTACAGAGGCTGTGGAAAGTGCGGGTAAAATGTATCGCTATAGTTAGAGGTACATTAGGAATTATCCCTAAAGATTTGAACAGATGGATAGAGGAAATAAGCATAAAACTTAGTTTAGTGCTGCTCACAAAAAAAAAAATCATGTTATTAGGAAGAGCTAGGATACTTAGAAAGGTTGTTGGCATTTAAGGTTACTCGTTGTAGTCCGATGTTAGATATCTTTCTTTTCCAACAGTTTAATCAGTTGTGCGTATATGAAATAACAATAATAACAGCAACAACAACAACAACAACAATAATAATAGTAATAATAATAATAATAATAATAATAATGATAATAATAATAATAATAATAATAATAATAATAATAATTATTATTATTATTATTATTATTATTCAGTAGTTTTATTTTTATAACGTGCTTTCACTTCACTACCGAGCGCAGCTCTGTGCGCCTTGGGTATGTGCTGTGGTTTGCTGTGGTGCTCTTATGTTTACTGTATTGAAAGTGTTTTGCGTAGAATGTGTGCAGTACCCAGTAGTGCAATTTTCTGTATGTTATATATATTTGTAAGTCCTGGTGTTTTTGTTATGTATTTGTCTGAATATTTTTTTATTATACCTAAGGCACCTACTATGATAGGAATTGTTTCTGTTTTTAGATTCCACATTCGAGTTATCTCTATTATTATTATTATTATTATTATTATTATTATTATTATTATTTTATGTTTGACTTTTGATTTACATTTGTACAAGTTAGCTCCAAGTCTCACCCAGAGACTTCAAGAGACAACAAGCTAGAAGTTCATCTTGGTGTTATGCCTAGGGTGCCATATATTTGGTTTTGTACATAGTTTTGTTCTAGAGAATGTTTAAGAAACCATAAGAAAATTATGTGTTTCTTTTAAAACTTGAGATTACATAGAAAGTATTTTGCGTAAGATATGGGCAGTTCCCATGAGCACTATCTTTTGAATTCCTGCCATTTTGGGGGTTTCCTGGCATCTGAGCTAGGTAGCAATCAGCTCCTTTTGCTATCATTCCCAGGGCACCTATGACAACAGGTATTGTTTTAGTCTTCAGGTTCCACATTTTGCTCATTTCTATTTCCAGATCTTTATACTTGCTCAGTTTTTGGTAGGTCTTGACAGATACGTTTCTATCGATTGGAAAAGTCATATCAATGAGGAGGCATGATTTTCGTCTGAAGTCGTTCAATATGATGTCTGGCCTATTTGTATCTATCTTTCTATCAGCTTGAATGGTGAAGTTCCAGAGGAGTGAGATGTGATCATTTTCAAGCACTGGAAGTGGTTTGTGTTCCCACCAGTCCAGGTTTTTGCAAATTGCCCAGTGAATATATTGTGCAGCTCTATCATTCCTGTTGAGATACTCTGTAGGCGCAAGAAGACTCTACTTGGAGACAACGTGATCAGTCGTTTCATTTTGTTGTTGACATACAAGACATGTTGGCAAGCTGCCATTATTATTATTATTGTTCAGTAGTTTTATTTTTATAACGTGCTTTCACTTCACTACCGAGCGCAGCTCTGTGCGCCTTGGGTATGTGCTGTGGTTTGCTGTGATGCTCTTATAGTTACTGTATTGAAAGTGTTTTGCGTGGGATGTGTGCAGTGCCCAATAGTGCAATTTTCTGTATGTTATATATATTTGTAAGTCCTGGTGTTTTTGTTATGTATTTGTCTAAATATTTTTTTTATTATACCTAAGGCACCTACTATGATAGGAATTGTTTCTGTTTTTAGATTCCACATTCGAGTTACCTCTATTTTCAGGTCTTTGTATTTTGAAAGTTTTTCCATTTCTTTTAGGGAAACGTTGTCATCTGCTGGTATTGATACATCTATTAGAAAGCATTTTTTTTCTTCATGATCTTTGACAACTATATCTGGTCTATTTGCCTTAATTTCTCTATCTGTGTGTATTGGCATATATTATTATTATTATTATTATTATTATTATTATTATTATTATTTCAAATTTTTACTACAAGGCAGCTTGGGGAGGGGGATGAGTCAATTACATTGACCCCAGTGTTCAACTGGTACTTATTTTGTGGACCCCCAAAGGATGAAAAGCAATGTCGACCTTGACGGAATTTGAACTCAGAACGTAGCAACGGGCGAAATATCGGTAAGCATTTCGTCCAGCCAGCTCGCCGCCTTAGTTAGAAGAAGAAGAAGAAGAAGAAGAAGAAGAAGAAGAAGAAGAAGAAGAAGAAGAAGAAGAAGAAGAAGAAGAAGAAGAAGAAGAAGAAGAAGAAGAAGAAGAAGAAGAAGAAGAAGAAGAAGAAGAACCCACAACTAAATAGCTAAAATACAATACACAAAAATAAAAGAGAAAATTAAGAGTTAGATTAATATTAAACACTGAAGTCAATGCTAAAAATATGATAATAGGGATAAGCATGCTTATCATACCAGTCATAACTGAATGGAAGATCAGTGAACTGAGAAAGATAGAGAGAAAACCAGAAAACTATAACGAAGAAAAACCAGAAAACAATATAACGAACAAAACAACCCACAAATACATGACACACTCTATACAGCATTTACCCAGTGAAATAAACTTCTACCTGCAAGCTAGAACCCCAAACCATTACACACTCAAACACACAATACAAGCCGTAACACAACAAAAGACTGCACCACACTCAAAGAGGAAAAGCAAACAAACACAATACAGTACCGGGAAGAGTTTGCACACTCCCAACAGCAGAAAAGAACATACAATGCTGGGCACACCCCAACAATACGGAGTTGTAGCAGGAGATGCAGTAGAAATTTGCCTCAATCTACCAAATATTGAACCGTTATATAATAATAATAATAATAATAATAATAATAATAATAATAATAATAATAATACAGTAACCATAAGAGCATCACAGCAAACCACAGCACATACCCAAGGCACACAGAGCTGCGCTCGGTAGTGCAGTGAAAGCACGTTTTAAAAATAAAACTACTGAATAATAATAATAATAATAATAATAATAATAATAATAATAATAATAATAATAATATGCCAACACTATGAAATAACAACAGAAAAAAGATGGTATAAACACACGT
>NC_068997.1:32846183-32848411 GCF_001194135.2 Octopus bimaculoides
AATAGATGTATCAATACCAGCAGATGACAACGTTTCCCTAAAAGAAATGGAAAAACCTTCAAAATACAAAGACCTGGAAATAGAGGTAACTCGAATGTGGAATCTAAAAACAGAAACAATTCCTATCATAGTAGGTGCCTTAGGTATAATAAAAAAATATTCAGACAAATACATAACAAAAATACCAGGACTTACAAATATATATAACATACAGAAAATTGCACTACTGGGTACTGCACACATCCTACGCAAAACACTTTCAATACAGTAACCATAAGAGTACCACAGCAAACCACAGCACATACCCAAGGCGCACAGAGCTGCGCTCGGTAGTGAAGTGAAAGCACGTTATAAAAATAAAACTACTGAACAATAATAATAATAATAATTATACAGTCACTTGATACAAACCGGTGACCTTGGGCAAGTGAAGGTTATGAGATATTTACATGTAATTGAAAGTTTGAGGAGAGAAAACTGGGGCCGACGGTATAGAAATACATTTATACAACATAACACAAATTTATGTATCGTTATGTATAATAAAATAAATAAATTAATAATAATTGAGTTGGTAATTTAACAAATTGATTTTCATTTAGATACAGTTAACAATAATACATGAACACTTCAGTACAAAACATTGAATTGAAGTTGATAGGGTTTTTCTAAGGATGTGGGCAGTACTTGTCAACATAAACTTTTGGATTTCTTTGAGAATCAGGTCTCCTGAGATGCTATGTAGATGTTCCTGACATCCCTTTTTTTTTTATCTTACAAAGGATACCTACAATAACAGAGACGGTTTCCGCTTTAAAATGCCGCATCTTTTGTCTTTCAATCTCTAGATCCTTATATTTACTAAGCTTGTCAAATTCCTTGGCGGATATATTCTTATCTTATATTCTTTCTTATCTTTGGGGACATTTATATCTATCAGTCTACAAGTATTTTCTTCTCTGACATTAATGATTATGTACGGTCGACTAGCCTGGAATGCTCTATCAGTGTTGACAGGAAAATCTCAATTATTATTGTTATTATTATTATTATTATTATTATTATTATTATTATTATTATTATTATTATTATTATTATCATCATCATCATCATCATCGTCATCATTAAGGAGTTGACGGGGGCAATCATCAACAACCGATGGCCGTTAGCCCTGAGAAGGGCTACGAGATTAGTGTCGATTAGGTTTAGCAAGGAAATGACGGAAAATTTTAGAGGAGAAGAGCTGATCAGTAACCAAAATGTGGCACTTAGAAAAAGTATTACGACTGAGGCACTGGTGATGAGATAGACATTTGATCGATTCTAAAACGCTAAACACGAAGGTTGCGTGCTCTAAGACATGAGAGAATTATAGCCGTTCGATAGGCATACGCGGCAACAAAGCTACAATTTCGTTTTTGATATATTGGGAGGAATACGTGCTACTCAAGACCAAGCAGATGCGTGTAGCTTTTGAGTGGCATTCCGATCAGCTGTTTGGATCGGACAGTGAACGAGAGACGGGTTTGAACTTTACCGCCTATCTCGATGGTGTGCTACACCACTCAACTGGGGATGCGGCAATTTTGTCAAAGACCGACAATAGCTAACGAAGCACGGCTGAGGCTGGACAGTCTACTCTCATTGGGTTTATTTTCATATGTCATACTTGTTTAGGATCTCTTGGCAGATGTCTACTGCACCTGACAACGAAATTCTGTCTAGCGAAAATAGGTGTGGTGATGCTACTGAGAAAGGGAGGCCAACAAAGGAGATGATTTTAACAATTTCAGGCCCGTAACTCTGCTCAATGACGAGTTGAAGAGTTTAACCAAGGTGTAAGCAAAGAGGTTGTTGATAATCTGGCAGGCGAAGCACAGACATGTGCCATATCAAACAGATACGCCAACGACAACCTCCACCTCATAGAAGGAGTAAATAAAGAACTTGTAATGGGTAGGATTTGATCAATTTAGATAAATCGAATGCTTTCGTAGGGTCACCCATCAATACTTGACGGCCGTCCACAAGGCGGTTGATTTCGGGCTCATTTTAAAAGTTGGTTCGCTGCCATGTCGAAATGAGACAATTGGGCGTAACTGTTTGGACGGTGACGATTCGGCACAGCTGACTAGACTTTCATCTTGTTTTGACAATAACACTTTTTAGCACTGGAGGCAAACACCGACGCAGATACATACATACAAATATATATATATATATATATA
>NC_068997.1:32849602-32857581 GCF_001194135.2 Octopus bimaculoides
GTGTGTGTGTGTGTGTGTGTGTGTGTGTGTGTGTGTGTGTGTGTGTGTGTGTGTGTGTGTGTGCGCGTGCGTTTGTGTATGTGTGTGTTTGTGTGTTTTCTTCTTCAAATTACATGTCGACTTAGTTTTCGATCAGTTTTGAAGAGAGAATTCGTCTAGGAACTCTCCCTTAAAATGTGTGACCTTAACCAATATACGTAGATTATGTCACCATATTTCTCTGAATAATCTCTCTCAGCTTGCTTTCATACTTTTTTGATTGTCTGGAATGCGACGTACTCTAGCCCTTAACAACTGAACAACCCCTAGTATATCGCTCATATATGTGGGACTGCATAAACAAAATGATGACCATCAGATAGGTCTGTATTATTCATTATCATCATATTTTTATTCATCACATGACAATGTCGTTCCGTCGTTAATGTTAAAGTTACAGATTCACAGTACTCGTTCCTCCTTCCAGCCCATCTCCAAGGCTGATCCTATTCCCCTTTATCTCAGTCGTTGAACGCGAAAACTCTTCCTTTTGGATCCCCAAGACAGCTCTATACTCTGTGCCAACACTTTCGGTATAGTAGTTTGTCACCATCAGCGGCATTAACTCGTGTCCGAGAAGTTAATCTATAGCGAGTGAGTGGACCTCTTCATTTTGATGGGTGCGGAGGTTGCCGATGTCTGAGGCGGTCAAGGGCGGTATAAAAGAGCCAGAGGAGCGGGGACATGGTAGATTAAGTTGAACATAAATCACACTAATCTATAACAGTTTCCTTAGTATTAAAGGACCTTAAAAGGGCTACGGGCATAGGCATGCTTTCCTTTCAGTCTTCTTCCTCACCTGTAACTAAATAATTAGCCAGATAAAGAGACAGAACGATAAACTCAATACAATGCAAGATATAATATAGCGAACATCACAAGAACAAGAACAGCAATGAGAGCTGCAGCAACAACATCAACAGCAATAACAACAGCAGCAGCAGCAGCAACAACAATAACAACAGCGACAACTACCATTGTCACAGTTAACAGCAGCAGCAGCAGCAACAGTAGCAGCAATTGTATGAACAACAACCACAACAACTGTAAGAACTTTGGCCCAGTGACAAAAATGTCGATTTCCAGAGTCTAAACTTACATAAACATCGTCTGACTTACGTAGCAGAGGCTGATAAAAGAGGAGGGGGTAGAGGTGGAGCTGGGGGAGCCGGTGAAGCAGGTGGAGACGGTGGAGCCGGTGAAGCAGGTGGAGCCGGTGGAGCCGGTGGAGCTGGTGGTGCCGTATGGATGGATGGATGGATGCCAAGCGTGGGTGGGGGTACAGGTCGACAGGTATGTACATAGGTAAACACTAACAGAATACTTCACATTCTTTCATCTTTCTACACACTTCCATTGTGTTACCTTATTTATACACTGCTTACTTACTATCGTTTCCACCACCACCACTACCATCACCTGCCATCACCACCATCACCATCACCATCATCATCATCGCTACCACTACCAATTCTCGCCCCACCGCAGAGCACTCAAACACAGACACCACCACCCATCGCTCCACGCAGACACCACCTCCACCTATCGCAACATACTCCTTAACCGCTACCACCCCATCACCTCCATCATCCCTGTCACTACCACCACCATCACCATTGCCAGAACCACCACCCCTGCCACTGCAACCATTACTATTATTTAATACATGACTGGCTTTCTCTGTTTCATATATACTTCTGTTTTAGTCTCTCTTCTTCCTCTTTCTACCCCTCTTTCAATCCATCTTTAACTGGCTGACTGGCGGCCGACCAGTCTTATATATAAGTATAACTATATTTTTTATATGTAATATTTTATTTCACCTTCCTCACACAAACACAAATATATATACCTACCTAATTAAATACGTACAGACAGATAGACAGACAGACTAAGGTGGGGACCGGATGTTATATGCATACGTAGGCTTCAACACAAGGAATGTTGGTGGGCCATTCCCTTCACAACTTCCGTTAAGTGCAGACATAACAGTCCTGATACGGTTGTTCGAGACGGGAAAGGAAAATCATGTAGAAGTCAGCCGGTATCGAAATGTAAACATATTCCCAACATCAGTGAGAAAGGAAACTTCGATATCCATAGTTTCCCTACTCTGATTATGAATTTACATTTATACTGACATTTATTGGTGCATCTGGATGTGTTAGTGAATGTTTAAGAGACAATTGCGGCAAAGGAAGTGACGACCAGCTGACAAGAGCTCTGTTGCCTAAACATTAAAAGTATGCGTAACAACACTTCGCCGTTGTTATCTAACGTCCAGTGATGGGACTTTTTCCATTTTTTAAAAATTCTTTCTTCGTTTCTACGAAAAATGCAAATAATTAAAAAAGATAATTAGATAATTCACGCACACACACACACACACACAGTCTTTGATTGTAAAATCGAATCTGAAACACTTAAATCTTTCAGCTTCCTATTCGTTTCCTCAAAAGCCATAAAAAGGTTCATCCTTGTTATCTCCAACTCTAATACTTCTCTTACGACTTGTCAGACAGATTCAGATCACAATACTTAATCACCACACAACTCACAAAACAATGAAGGCTTCAATAACAAAATAACTTTCTACCAGTAATATTTTGTCACCAGAGACAGAAAAGTTCTTGATCATTCACTGCATACACCCTCTTTGTGATTACTCGCTCTGGTAGAAATAGCAACCGAGTGCCCCCCCCCTCACAAAATCACATCATAATACATTAAAAACGAAAGACACGTTTGACGATGCTGTCTCAGGTACATTATCTGACAAAAAGAGATTACCACGGATGGCAAGCTATTTGTCATAATTTTAATCGTACGGGACTGACTTGGGGTTAAACACCAACACATAAACCAGTGGTTCCCAAACTTTTTCCGGCTGCCCCCTTGGCATCTGGGCCACATTCCTAGCGCCTCCTCTCATCACCACCTCAAACGTAAACCACTTTCTGCAGCAAATTCAAAACAACTGTATATCACAAATAAAAAAACTGAACCTAATTAACCCATTATTTCGTTTTTACATCCATCACCCCCTTTTGGCCACTCCATTTTCACCCCTACGGGAAGCTTTCCACCACCCCCAGGGGAGC
Source organism: Octopus bimaculoides (assembly GCF_001194135.2). Taxonomy (NCBI): domain Eukaryota; kingdom Metazoa; phylum Mollusca; class Cephalopoda; order Octopoda; family Octopodidae; genus Octopus; species Octopus bimaculoides. Next base: position 32,852,743 of record NC_068997.1, read on the forward strand.
TACCGCCAACTTTGGGAATCACTGATATAAATCGTCTGCAGCGAATTATCAATCACGACATATAGCTTACTGACGGGCGATATCAAACCATGTGAAATGTCTGAGTTTTTCGAACAGGGTTTAATAACAATCCTCTTTATCACCAACTGTCAACTTATTTACTTGCTCACATCACCCACCTCATAAACACACACATTTCCATTGCATATTATGTCAAAGATTCTGCATGCCCGACTACTTCTATCCTTTATCAACCACACACAAATCTGGTTGTTAAAGTATAATAAGGTAAACGACAAAATCCTGTGTCTCTTATTTTACCTCACCAGATATACACCATTGATTTAACCCGAGAACATCAAAACTACCAACCATCAAACTCAGCAAGTTAAATCTCGATTGTAAAAAGTATGACAAAGAACGCAAAAGATGATACATAAACTCTAAAATCTCTCATACGTATAAGATCTGGCCAACATAAGGAATCAACGTTAGCGTAAATATGTTATGTCCATTATTAATAATGACGATCCTGCCTTGACATCCAATCATCTCATGGCAAATCACAACAAACTACAAAGAACACAAAATACTACTACCATCACTGACTCTACATATACATTAACAGAGCGAAATAAATACAGGATGTCCATAAAGTTTCTTTACAATATTGACTTTAAAAGTATGGAAGTTGTAAAGATAATTTATGAACAAAGTGTATATTTACGATCGAAGGCGACTTGAATGTGCAAGATTTACAGTTCATAAATAGACTGAGCTCAAATCACCAGCCTCCGATATTCATAAACACAGCCCGAAATATTAGGGTATCACCATATAATATTATCCAAAAAAAAGAACAGTTTCTTCCACTTTGTGTTGACGAACATAGAAATAAACACACACACACACACACACACACACACACACACACACATACACAAAATGACAGCGGAAACATTTTCATTAAGTTTAAATATAGGGCTGAGACGCGCACCATCAGAGTTAAGTGTAAAAATACTGACTGGCACACTATTATTAATTTTTTTGGTTTTCGTTTTTGTTTTTGTCTGCCCCTGCTGTGTATTGGAATAGAGGAGCAAACTAAACCGCGCAAGAAACAATAGAACACATCCAGATACCATACTTCATCATATGTGATACCATACTTCATCATATGTGATACACCTCTGCATATCCGACAGCGCAACTAACTATACCCAACTATGCGGATATACGGTATAACGGGTTTGCTAGTCTTTAGGTGACATATGAAACCTGTTTTCACATTGTGTTGATCGTACAACCCTCAGCATGATAGACATTCCTGTATCTTGGATCCATGATCTCAAGTATAGATACACGAGTCTTCAGTAGATAGTCACTAGCTACAGCTATTACATAAATATGTACCGCATAAAAGGAACCTAAACGATACATTATGTCTTCGATAATTATGGTAACTGTCCTTTTGTATTGCAGCTACTAAATTGAAGAGAAGTTGTTGAATTGGAAATCAGACAACAGGATATCAAAAGATATCAGATATTGTTGTTGCTTGTAGAGAAGAGACTACAGGATATGATATACTGTTGTAGAAAACGCATGACAATATCACTAATTTTTGTTTACAGAGAACACACAACTAGATACAAAACAATTGTTTGTAGAAGACAAGGAACAGAATAGCATATATTATTGTTTCTAGGAAATTGGTAACTTTATAGTATTTTATATCCATGGTAGTTTTTAGAAAGTAATCGATGAAGTAAGAAAATTTGTAGTTTCCTTTCTTTTAAATTTTATATTATCAGAGGTGAACTCCATGACTTTTGCAGATTGTGGTGAAACGTTTGAGCATATGAAGGTTGATTTATGTATGGAAAATGTGAGATTAACTAGTGTGGACACAGGGATGCAATCAGTGAGTTTGTGTGAAGGTGGCACGCAATATGCAGGTTCAGAAGAGTAGAAAGGTAAAAAGAACATCTGTGTACAACTTGTAGAATGTTGCACAGACGGACTGTTTTAGGACATTGACTTTAAGTTAGTCGGAGCAGGAAAGGCAGGGCATAAGACGTTTTGTAGATTCCAAATTAATGGGAATGATAAATCTGATGTTCAGCTCGAACATGAGTCTGTCAGTGAGTGCAAGGAAAAGGCGTAGGTAGACAAGGAATTAAGGGCTATGTTCGAAATATTGCAGCAGAAAGAACTCCACTAAAAACAGCCAAAGTACGGATGGTAGCGTCAAATAGTGAGTCATGTTTGGCCTTATACTTAAGTTAGACCAAGATTATATTTGTCTATGGAGCATATATATGAGATCCATGTAATTATCATGGACACAGTTATATGGATCTCACTGATTAATGCCGAAATTTTCTGTATCTGAAGTGAAACCCTTAATGGGTGAGGATGATTTGCCATGATTAAGTTTACACGAATGTGTTAAATATAAACGTACACGACTTTATTTTAATCATTATTGGATATTGTGCCTTTAATTACCGTATTTTCGGGCACATACGATGCACGGGCATATAAGGCGAGTGGGCATATGAGGCGCACCCAAAGTTTGGCAATCCTAATCTGCATAAGAAAAAAATTGCAACTAACCCCGAATCACCTAGCTAAATGTATCACACATTTTCATGTATAGGAACCCCAAAAATTTAGATTAACACCCTTTGGTAACCTATTATGGTAAGCGAAGTTACAATATTTACCTTAACACTACCAGATATTACCACTGACCTCCACTGTTACCAATATTGCTCATTGTTAATAACACTAACCACTACCTACAGCAACACTGAAATTATCAAGTATCACCATTGATATTATCAATCTGTGCTGCTAACACAACCAAACTATCACACCTAATATAAAGCTATCATCACTGCACAGGCAGTACGCGGTCATCATCATCATTTATAAACAAATTTAGTGGCATCATCAGAACTTAGGGTGAAGAAAAAGTACTGCTGAATATTTACCGTAGCTTATTACGCTGTCATTGATTAAAACATGTTTGTTTATACGCTTTTGCTCTTTTATTAGTTTCAACACAAGGGCTGTGGCCATGCTGGAGCAGCCTCACATGTATTTCTTTTTTGTTATTTTCCCACAAATTTATGAGAATTGTGATACATATTTTATTTCAAGGAACAGCCAGTAAACAGAAGTAACGCGGAATAATAAGGATTATATTGATAGTACGAATAAATGTTATTTTTATTTATTAAAATTTATAGAACGTGAGAAAATATGAAACGAAGTTATTTTTGTACAAGAGTGAGAATATTAAAACCTTTTTATTCATTTTTAAAACTCCTCAAAAGCCATTACTGATTGTAATCAGAACACTCGTCAAATTCACTGTCGTTATCTTCATCTCTTCGGGGTTATCGATATCATCTGAATCAGAGGTGTCTGATTCCTCATATAAAAGACCATCTTCTGTACTAGCGAAGGAATTGCTATTGCCACATTTTTTAAAAGACTGTTTTGACTACATCTCAAGCATTTTTCACCCACTGGCAAAACTGAACTATTGTAGGCTTTTTCTATTGGTGTTAGCTCATATGGGAGCATCAACCATTTGATCCATTCCTCACGCATATAATCCTTAAAAGGTTTGTTTATTGATGCATCTAGAGGCTGTATTGCAACCAGTTGAGTGTTTAATCTATTGGTGGCCTTTGTTATATGAGTTTGCAAATAATCCAACAAAAGAAGCAGTAGCTTTTGAGAAGTCTACCGGGACTCCGTGACCGCACCTTTTTGTGACCAGAGTTTTATTTCATCTTCATCCATCCGTCCTTTAAGAGGAACATGGATGGTAATTTCTGGTGGAATATAGTCTTTTGGCATTGTTTTCAGTTTGAATTCCAGTAAAGGTGGTAATTTGTTACCATCAGCACAAGCCAATACACATGTAACTTGTGATATCTCATGACCAGAAGGTTTGATAGTCAGTTTTGGTACCTCTTACATCGACACACTTATTGTTCGATATATCAGACCTCATGGCAATTTCATCCATATTTGCAATCTGTCCCAATTCGAAATTTGCTATTTTTCTACATTTAAAACAAATCAATGAAACTCAACAATTTCGGTTTCTTACATTTTCGTACTTCTTTTGTGTTCCTATGGTTAATCTGTTTCGTTTCATGAATCTGTAGCAACAGAAAAGACATCATTATCCACTTGCAGCTGCCCGTATTTTGGCTTCGTAAATGATCTGTTTAGTCAACACCGCAAAACCTTGGCTTCGTTAATTTAAATCCCAAATCATTTTCAAGTTCCACCAATTTAAGTTTCAGTTTGAGAAGGTTGTGTTTAGATTTTCCTATTTGCTGAAGTTTTTCCTCTCGTTTAAGCCATTTTCTCTGTAGGAGGTGGCCTCAAGTGCTTTGCAGCAGCTCGGTAACTATCTTCCTTCACGAATGTTACTATCTGCAGTTTATAACTGACTGTGTAGGCATACCTTCTCTTTGATTCCATTATAGGAAATTAATTATTATAAAAACTGTCTGTGCATGCGCGGGCAGTCGCCGACAGTCTGAGAGCGACATCATAATTAGCTATATTTTTAATTTATAACATTTAATTGGCAATTATTCTAAAATTAGGTACCGGTAAACCTACCGCAGCACAACGCTAACACTATCACCTGACCAACGCCTAACCTTCAGCATATAAGGCGCAGGGTGACATTTGGGAAGAATTCGTGAGGGAAAAAATCGCACATTGTATGCTGGAAAATACGGTAATTAATACGGTATACACACACACATATTGCCATTTTAATCTATATATATATATATATAT
>NC_068997.1:32858106-32860802 GCF_001194135.2 Octopus bimaculoides
GTTCAATATAAAGGATTAAATATATAAAGGCGAATACGTATTTTCTATACCTTGTGGTATTTCATCATCAATTGCTCTTTCTTTTCAGATATCATCAGAAAAAGGTAATTAAAATTCATTAAAATGACAGATCTATCGGACTTTCAAAAAGGTCAAATTGTTGGTGCTCGTATACAGGCGCTAGCGCAACGAAAACAGCCGAAATGTTTGTTGTATCAAGAAGTACTGTCTCGAAAGTAATGACAACCTTTGAGAAAGAGGGAAAAGCCTCCTCGTCGAAACAAAACTCCAGAAAACCAAAACATTCAGATAGGGACCGTCGGACTCTTACGCGAATTGTTAGAAAGGATCACAAAAGTACAGCTCCGAAAATAACTGCAGAGCTTCATGATCACCGAGATAACCCATTTTCCACAAAAACTGTTCGCCGGGAGGTGTACAAAACCAGATTTCACGTGAAGGCCACTACTTTCAAAAACAAACGATGCAAAGCGTTTAGAGTGAAATAAAAACCTACAGAATTAGTCCCTAGAGCAGTGGAAGAGTGTTATTTTCTCGGACGAGTCATCTTTACTCTATTTCCGACCACCGGCCGAGTATACGTTTGGATACCGCCAAAAGAAGCATTTGACCCAGACTGCCTTCTTCCAACTGTTAAACATGGAGGGGGATTTGTGATGATCTGGGGGGCTATATCTTGGAAATCCACTAGCCCAATGGTTTCCGTTCATGGCAGAATTAATAGTCAAGACTATTTAAACATTTTATCTGATCAAATTCATCTTATGGCTGCGGAACTGTTTCCGGAGGGAAATGCAATCTTTCAGGATGACAATGTACCAATTCACACAGCAGAAGTTGTTAGTGAATGGCACAAGGAACATTCTAGTGAAGTTGAACACCCTATCTGGCCACCACAGTACCCAGATCTCAATATTATTGAACATTTATGGTGCATTTTAGAAAAACAAGTAGGGTGTTGATATCCTCCACCGTCATCACTACAAGAACTGGAGACTGTTTTAGCTGAATAAAGGGAAAAAATTCCTTTGGAAATAATTCAAACTTCGTACGAGTCCATACCTCGTACAATTCAAGCTGTAATTACTGCTAAAGGCAGTCCTACCCCATATTAGAATAAATGTGTTTGAAATTTTAAGGTGTTTCCATTATTTTGGAAACCCCTGTATAACGGACAAAATAATTAAGTAGAATCTACAACTATCAGAATATATTTCTATATATGTCAAATAATATCAATCCAAACTCGTTTATGTCTAAGACAATCTTTCGCTATTATAAGAACATACAACAACAATACACAGGTATACAAATTAAGTATCAGGGTCTTACTTAATCTAGAAACTATAATGAAACGTGTAAAAAATATAAATGATAATTATATTTTTAATATATAATAACTCTACTATTCATTTAAAGTTATTGATATAAAAAAGATTGCTTAAAATAACGAATAAAAAAATGTTCTTTATTTATTGTTTATCGGAGGGAGAATTCGGTAATAAATATGAATAGAAACCTAACTAAACATATGTATGTATGTATGTATGTATGTATGCATGTTTATATAATATGAGTGGAATGCCTGCAGCTTAAAGTTTCGTGGACACGTAATGAGGCTAAGTTACATTTGTTATCACATCAAGTAGTGAGGTCGGAGCTTTTGTTACTCTGTTGTAGTTGTCCAATGTATAAGAAGTGTGATTTGCGAAAGCTGACTTCCTAGATATGCTAAAGATTGTGTTTGATGCTTTGAAAGAAACTAGTTTGTTCTTTCTTCGATACAGAATATTTTTGAGCCTGTGTTTATTGACGTATTGCAAGTGTGTTGATAGAGAGAGAGAAAGAAAGATAGATAGATAGATAGATAGATAGATAGATAGATAGATAGATAGATAGAGCGAGAGAGAGAGATGGGGCAGGGAGAGAGATACAACGACAGAGATAGAGAGTAAAATTTGTGAGTGGTGTATTAAGACGCTGACATTTTAATATCCGAGTGAAAGGGTCACTGATATAACCTCACTAAGAGATTTAGTGAAATTAGAATAGAGGATTAGAGACCAATTTTGGCAGATCAGAAAGGGTGAATAGCAAGAAGAAAAGAGAGGAAAGGAAAGAGAGAGAAAGGAATCAGAGAGAGGTATTAGAACGGCAGAAAAAAATGTGATATTCTTCTATGAGAGGATAATGGTATTTCGTTCAACCAATCACATCTAGAGATATGAATGTGTATACACACACACACACACACACACACTGATATATGAAAATATTGGTGTGTATATGCGTATACACATATCACACACAGCAACATGCTCATACGTGTGTATATATGCATGTATTTGTACACAATATAAAGGTGTGTGCGTGCAGGAACTCATTTTTTTGAAACGATTTATCGCATACATATATTTAGACTCACTGACACATTTATTAATAGTTGCTGATTTCTGTTTTCTGATATCAATCTCTCGACCCCACCTCTCACTGGCACATACATACATACATACATACACACACACACACACACACACACACACACACACACACACACACACACACACACACACACATATATATATATATATATATATATATACAAGCATACATACGTATACATACATACATACATACACACGCACACATGTGTGTGTATATATGCATATATATAT
>NC_068997.1:32861012-32861918 GCF_001194135.2 Octopus bimaculoides
TATATATATATATATATATATATATTCATATATTCATATTCCTTAGTTGTTTATGTTTCTAAGGTTACCTGATTTATTGAACACTATTTATGCGTAGGTATTGGTGGTTTATGTTTGTGAGTTTTAATCTTGGCTTCTGCTATTGTTTATGGCGTTTATATGTCAAATTATTTTATTTTTCCTCTAACACATTCTTAAGTTAGACATTTGGTACAGGAATTGTTTAGTCTATTTCATTCCTTTTTAGGTTGTACTGTTTTGGATTGTTTAATTTTATGAAGATAGGTTTTAGGTGAGACGTGTGATATGCCTTGTTGAGGTAAATATGTTGCATATTTATGTATGCATGCATGTATGTATGTATGCATGTATGTATGAATGTATGTATGTATGTATGTTTGTATGCATGTTCGTATGTATATATGTTATATATACATATATGTATGCACGTTGATAGTGAAGCAAATAAACACACTGGGGAATATTAAATATACATACTTGTAGGAGTGGCTGTGTGGTAAGTAGCTTGCTAACCAACCACATGGTTCCAGGTTCAGTCCCACTGCGTGGCACCTTGGGCAAAGTGTCTTCTACTATAGCCTCAAGCCGACCAGAGCCTTGCGAGTGGATTTGGTAGACGGAAACTGAATGAAGCCCGTCGTATATATATATATATGTATGTATGTATGTATATGTGTGTTTGTGGGACTGTGTTTGTCCCCCCACCATCGCTTGACAACCGATGCTGGTGTGTTTACGTCCCCGTATCTTAGCGGTTCGGCAAAAGACACCGATACGATAAGTACTAGGCTTACAAACAATAAGTCCTGGGGTCGATTTGCTCGACTAAAGGCAGTGCTCCAGGATGGCCGCAGTCAAATGACTGAAACAAATAAAAGAATAAAA
>NC_068997.1:32862480-32865461 GCF_001194135.2 Octopus bimaculoides
ATATACAGGTTATGAATTGAACTTCAAAAAGGAATATAATTCGGATAACGCCTTTATGAAAAAGACACCAAAAAATAACCATAAAGAACTGAAAAAAGAACAAACCACCCTTAATTATGGATACATAAAAGAAAACAATTACATAAAACCAACCACACACCGGGAGAAAACCGTTCACACACTAGAAATAGGGGTCAATCATAACATAAAAATATTAGACTCATGTTCAAAGTTCCCAGCCGACCTTAAATCTTGGAAAAACACAAGATGGTAGTAGAAATAGGAATGTTCCGCAAACCAGAAACCTCAGAAAAAACTGCAGCACGGTTAAGAACTTTAATTCCCAAACAGGAATGAAAAAGACACAAGGCACTATACCCAATGCCAATCAAAGGACCCTAAGACACATGAACACACACAACAACTTGATAGAGCAATATCAACACGCTTTTAACCCAAATCCCAACCGATACATTAACAACATAAGCCGACACAACCACAACTAATGTTTTTTAACCCCAGACTAGAGATACAGGGACATACGTTGGAACATAGCACACAGGTAAAACTGAAATTATCAAAGAAATTTCTATCAACGAAGATCAATATACTCTCAAAAGGGCTAAAATTCAGTCCAAATCCACGCAGAGTCAACCCAAATGAAATTAAAGATAGTACAACAGAATTCTACAGAAAACTAAGACTTACAGAAGCATTAGTTAACTAATATCGAAGACGATTCACTATTAAAAACAAAAGTAACCACATCCCACACTAAAGTAGAAATAAAACACTCGACGGGTTCCGTAACCACATTGAAAACTTCACTTACATTACCCTGCACAAACATGAATTTAACTCAAACTTCAGCACTACCCAATGCAAAGAGTCAATTGAATTACAAAATGAAGAGGAATTAACAATTAACGAAGCCCATAAAGGTAGTGCAGTAGTAGTGATGGATACGGACTACTACAAAAACCTAGTAGTATTCATGCTGAATAATGAAGGCTACCACGCAAAGATCGAAGACTACAATCCCCAAAGAATAATGCAAAACCTCTCGACATTAGTTCAACTACACGGAAAAGTCCTGACGAAAATAGAAATAGACTACATAACCAATTTTAAATGTAAACCCAGCCTCTTCTATGGTTTACCGAAAATTCATAAAAGCCATATCATAAATGAAGCAATTAAAAATCACCGAAGTCATACAACTTATGGTCTTCTTTGATGTTGTAAACCTGTATACTAATATCTCCCATAATTGTGTACTAGAAGCAACTCAGTTCTGGCTGGAAAAATATTAAGAAGAAATCCTGGAAAGTATTACCAAAGAGTTCATAACTGAATCATTAAAATTTATTCACTAGCAAAATCACTTCATGTTTGACACCACTGTATACCGACAAACATTTGGAGTTGCGATGGGAACCAAGGCAACCCCCGTTCTTAAAAACCTGACAATGGACTATTTGGAACTAACAGTATATCAGGAGTCACTCACAAAATTCGGAAATCCCATTTCGCAATACATAAAGGAAAACTGGAAAAGATATTTGGATGACTGTTTCATTCTATGGAATGAAAACATAGAAAAACTTTTGGAATTCAAAAGACTCCTCAATGGCATAAATATAAATATACAATCTACAATATAACACAGCAAAAAGGAACTCCCTTTCTAGATATACTAATCAAAAAAGTAAATTAAATAACGGAAACCTACATATTTTACAAAACCACAAGCTCGAAACAATACTTATTATTTAGCTTATGCTACCCGAGACACTCTAAAATAAATATTCCATTCAATCTAGCGAGCAGAATCTGCACTATAGTGGCGGAAAAAACACCAGAGAACACAGACTACAAGAACCTAAAAACATACTCGTCGACAGACACTACCCAACTTCGCTTATAGATGATGGGATAAAACGTGCAAAAAGAAGTAATATACAAACACTAAGAGAGGTCAAACAAAACAACGCATTCACTCTAAAAATATTACCTTATATTTCCACATCCAACCCCCAGAAATAACGAAGCACATAACTCTATTATCCAAAACCTTCCAATGCTACATAAGAACCCTAACCTGTATGAAATTCTACATACCCATAAAATTATTAAAAGCAATAAACAACACAAACCACTAAAGTGGATACTCACAAATTCAAAACTATACTCAAAAATAACGGAAGCAAGAGTTAAACAAATGTGGACGACCGAACTGTGGGACATGTCCCAATATAATGGAAGACTCAGAATTCTATTTTAAACAATGACTAAAATTTAAAATTATAACTGACTTCACCTGCGCCTCTAAAAATCTCATCTACGTCATAACATGTTCCGGCTGCAGTAGGGACTATATAAAGTCAGCAGACAACAAATCTAGCACACCCAATTCCATCAAATACCACTCAGTGGTCACATAGATAGATGTGCTAAGGAACGCCAACTACAATTCACAATATTCCCACCATACCAATGCACGGAAAGACCTCAACTCAACAACGACTAAATAAAGACGCCAAATTTATTGAAAAATACAAACCAGAACTTAACATGAATATATAATGGAATTCACAAATAAAAAAACAAAGCAGAAAAAAAAGGAAAAAAGATTTACCTTCCCTTAGCTAAGAGATATTATATCCACTGATTATCTCTTTAGCTAAAAAGCATTATATTCACTGATTGCCCTCCTTGAGCTATACTCTCCTTTGTAAAGGCAAAACTGTTTCATACCTGCTTCTACGCAAGATTAAATCAAAAACTTATGATTTTAAAACATTGAGTCACGATTAGCGAAGCAAAGCCGTTTGGCTCTATACATATTCGAATGGATTAAATAATCTTTATCTGCATAAACAAGATTTGTGTGCTTTTTCACCTTAAATCTTATTTTATATTTACCACCACGCGGAATCTCACTCCGAATTTTTCACACACACACACACACACACACACAC
>NC_068997.1:32867024-32868549 GCF_001194135.2 Octopus bimaculoides
TGTGTGTGTGTGTGTGTGTGTGTGTGTGTGTGTGTGTGTGTGTGTGTGTGTGTGTGTATGTGTGTGTGTGTGTGCGCGGACGCAATCCTCAGCATTTGATGTGGAAATCTACCCACGAATTTTTGATGTTGACGTGTTAATGTGAATAAGACACAGAAAAACAAACAGAGAGGTTGTCGACAATATTTTGTGTGTTCATCTAATGATATGAACAAGACACGCTTCTGTTCCCCCCCCCCCGCTGTATTAACAACAGTAACTTTATTATTCATATGTGAGCAAGGAACTACTGCCTACTTCGATGTTACATTTAGGCTCCAAACCTTTCAAATATGCTAGCTTCGATAGATCGATATAATATTCGGGCATGTTAATATTGATTATTTTCTACTATGTATGAGGAGATATGTTGACGTGGAATGATTTAATGGAGTGAATCGAGCCCAGTATGTTTCATCAACCACACAAGTATTTTGGATGCCAGCGAGATTTATACACATAATGTGTTAAATATTTGGTCCGTCGCTTCCCCACCACTGCCCATCAACTCCACCATCCTATATAACATGTCAGTATTTGCGTCTTATTTGAAAATTTGATTAAATGCGAAGTGGTGTAGTCGATCGAATTATTCTCCAGTATAGTAACTGTATAGAACATAGTTTATCGACCCTGGACATACAAAAGTCGAACACGCTCTGGTGGGATTTGTAAAATCTTCTCCCGCCATTTATAAATACATCTCAAAATCGGTTTTCATCCGTTTAGCTATGAAGGCATTCGCACGTACACACACACACACACACATACACAGGGTAGGCAAAAAGTCATGCATAAAATAAGTTCAATACGCTCAAGAATCGACTAAAATTGAATAAAAATAATCATGAATACATACGTATATGATGAACAAAATGAATAATAATAATAATAATGGTTTCAAATTTTGACACAAGAGAATGAGTCGATTACATCGACCCCAGTGTTTAACTGGTACTTATTTTATCAACCCAGAAAGGATGAAAGGTAAAGTCGACCTCGGAGGAATTTGAACTCAGAAGGTAAAGACAGGTGAAGTACCCGCTAAGCATTTTGCCCGGTGTGCTAAAGATTCTGCCAGCTAGCCGCCCAGTCCTCGACAGGCACTTATTTTATCGACTGATGAAAGGCATAGCCGACCCCGGTGGAATTTGAACTCAGTAATATTCTTTTCTACTCTAGGCAGAAGGCCCGAAATTCTTGGGGAGGGGGCCAATTGATTAGGTCGACCCCAGGACGCAACTGGTACTTAATTCATCTACTCCGAAAGGTGACAGGCAAAGTCGACCTCGGCGGAGTTTGAACTCAGAACATAAAGACAGACGAAATACCCCTAAGCATTTCTCCGGGTGTTCTAACGTTTCTGCCAGCTCGCCGCCTTTGAACTCCATAATATTAATTATAGCGTGATATAAATAAAATATCAATGGTTTTGGTGCGTTACATTTCGCCCACCCCGTATACATTTCTATATCTACCTACCTAC
>NC_068997.1:32869613-32871885 GCF_001194135.2 Octopus bimaculoides
ATATATATATATATATATATATAGATAGATAGATAGATAGATAGATAGATAGATAGATAGATAGATAGATAGATAGATAGATAGATAGATAGATAGATAAAACTTACTTGGAAAAGGATGTGTGACGTTCGATCATATAATAATATAAATAATATATAAATATGTGCATATATCTATGCATATATGTACATGCCTACATCTATCTCTATATGTATACATACATGTATATATGGATACAGGACATAAAATAATGTTAAATACAATGAGAAACGAAAACATAAAAACGAATATATACTTATATATTTATGTATATATATATATATATATGTGTATATGTATATGCATATGTAGACTCACGCACACATATAGTAAAACTATATATATATAGTAAAATTTCATCATTTTACTCATTCTCATCCTTTTCGTTTGGACTTTGCTGTCAACCAATGATTGTGGCCCGTTGGTTCTTCCATTTAATTGGAATACCCTGCTTCTAATATTCTATAATAATAATAATTTATATGATGTACATATCAATTTCATGTAAGACATATGGTAAAAAAGCCACAGAATTTAGAATAGAATATAGTCAGTTAAAGAAACGCACTAAAACACTTATTTTATTTTATTGACCCCCCGGAAGGATGAAAGGCACGGTTGTCTTTTGCTAGATGTGAACTCTGAAGGTGAAGCATTTTGCCCGACGTTTTGTTATGGGAATCCACTATTGTAAATGAAATATAAATATTGTCATTTATTGTACTGAACTTGCCAAACTGCTGTGATATTTAACTTCGAGTTGATACCTGCAGTGTAATTGTTACTGCACAGAAATCTCCAGAGGATTACAAACTGGTCAATAGGGCTATAACTTAGTAATAGTGACGGTTAGAAGAGACGTGTGAGTATTGGGTGTGTCTTGCTGAAGATAATACACAGCTTGTTTGTCCCAAGGAACCGGAAACTCTGTGGCATTGTTAGAAGAGAGAGAGAGAGAGAGAGAGAGAGAGAGAGAGAGAGAGAGAGAGAGAGAGAGAGAGAGAGAGAGAGAGAGAGAGAGAGAGAAAGAGAGGGAGAGAGAGAGAGAGCGAATGAAGTGTGAGAGGAAGAGAGAGAGAGATGAAGAAAATTGTGGTTGGGTTGGGACAGTGAAAGTAGAATATTTGTAAAAAAAAGGGTTTGCCAATCAGTCGGATAGCAAATAACTCACACAAAATATAATAAATGGATAATGAAATGTCAAAATATCCCTTCACTGTAGATCAAAGAGAATATTTATTTAAAAATCGCCTCATTCTTTATCGAAAATAGCAGGAAAAATAGATATATGAACATCTCTCAATTAAGTATTTTGGCACTATAGTTGAGGAATCCGCTAGCTTTGAAGAAAATACTATTAAAATAGGAGCTTGTATTGTATTGTATTTCTTGTCACCAGTCACTATTTGGTCCAAATAAGATTCATTCGTGAGACGTGACAACAAAGAAGAGTACATATTCACTCTCTGCGCACGGTTAGATTCGGAAAGTTTGTGAGGAACCCATTGACGCAATCTACTGATATTTCCGATGGCAGGCAGGTGTCAATGGATGGATGAATGCCCAAATCCAAGCTTCTCTGCTAGTTCCTAAACAGTTACGATGGGATTTTGTTCCACAAGGTTTGCAGGACGTCTTCGTCGAGCTCTACAGATCTTCCAGGACGAGGCTCGTCTTCTGGGCTGTAGTTTCCGGCTCGGAATTTCTGGAACCACCGTTGACACTGGCTTACGCTTATTGTCCGATCCCCATATACTTACATTAATATTCCTAGCATTATCCGTCGCGCTGTTGCCTTTATTGAACTCATAAAGCAAAATATGTCGAATATGCTCCTTTGCCACTTCCATTATGGCTTCGAAAATATAACTGTTAAAATCGAACTGCACTCTTCAAAACTTGCATTAAGAATAAGTACAAGGTAAAATTACAACCTGTTTTATAGCAAATTGATGCAGATAGTCTATCCTCCTCCGACTTTTAGTTCATGCAATTGAAAAGACCACATTATTTATGGGAAGACCCAATATTTTGAAGGCAAGAAGATAAAATTCTTTCAATATATTTCTAATTTCAGGTTGGATTTCAGAAAAGTTTATATAAAAAAAACATATTTTACGAAATTAACATCCCGGGAAAGATATGAAATACTTCAAATAGATTGCAAATAATTTTGAAGCAATCTTCAATTTTACACTTTTTAGCCATGTTACATTCAATATGTAATTCTCAC
>NC_068997.1:32871993-32874312 GCF_001194135.2 Octopus bimaculoides
ATATATATAAAATTGAACAAGTTGGAGCTAACAAGAAGGAGTACAAAGAAACATTTATTTGTAATCACTACAATTGTTTCCACGCAATGTAGTTCTCCAGATTCGCAGGTATTTGGTTATGTAACTGTTTCCCTGCATTGTGAGATCTTGTGTTTCATCAGGTGATATATAAATATTGCTTCTGTGTTCAGTAAACTCAAATTTTCGCCTACGACCACATCCTTTCTGCCTGTTGTGGCTATGCGAGGAGGTAGTATTCACTCAGTCTATCAATATATATATATATATATATATATAAACACAATTTAAAATTTAGGGTTCAACAAGTATTGCTTCACCACACTCCGAAAATTAGAAATAGCAACCAAAACTACTATTTCTCTACTAAAATACGACTCCCAAAACCGGTAATACTCGCAAACTACAAAGGCCTTTGTAGTTTGCGAGTATTACCGGTTTTGGGAGTCGTAATTAAACCAAAATTACAATGCAGTTAATCGAAAGCCTTTATCTTCCTCTAACCATCTCCAGGTCTGGAAATATTATGGGGCATATCATTCTATTGTAATACAAAAACAACAAAGCATGATGTAACCAGCGGAGGGTCCTGTGTTTGATCGTAAAATCGATTAGAAATAGTAGGCAAATCTCTTTAAGATACATTCAGCCCTCTTTTAAATTTCTAAAACATTTAGATCAAAGGGTCTCAACCGGGGTCCATATCAACCCTGGGAGTGCATATAAGATTTCTGGGGTTCACACGAGCAAAATAGTAATCTAGGGACCCACAGTAGTATATTAAGGATCCATGAAAAAATTTTGCTTTAGATGTATTTATTGCAAGAAACAGCTAAATTTGATTCCCTACCGTTTTACATAGTTCAACCTACAAAAGTTAAAGTTTGAAAAACAAAATAGGAATTTTGAAAGAAATTTCTATAAAACTAGTTTTAAAACATCGAATGGCTATGATGGTCCGCCAGAATAAAATAGTAATCAAAGGGGTGCTTAAGTAAAAAAAAAAAAAGTTGAGAACCACTGATTTAGATGATATAGAATGGACTTGGCTAGAATAAATTTGACCATAGGTTACTGATGACCGGGAACTAACTTAAAACAAGTCATACATATGAAATTTAGCATAGACACAACACCCAAGACTGCCAATGTAGACTTTATAATTATAAGATAATAGAAGGCTTAACAGAGTGTAATGCAACACTAACATAAATTTCTTTAAAACTCAAGTCTAGCTGAAGCGTGTTCAAGACTCCGTAGCATATATTAAGTCTTGAATATTAGTTTCAAATTTTTTGGCACAATGCCAGTAATTATAGGGGTGCGGTTAAATCGGTTATATCCACCCAGTGTTCAGATGTACTTATTTTATCGACCCCGAAAAGATTAAAAGTAAAGTAGACAATGGCGGAATTAGAACTCAGAACCTAAAGACGGACGAAATGATACTAAGCATTTTGTCCGGAGTGCTAACGTTTCTGTCATCTCACCGTCTTATGTGATTTGAAGATTAATAAAGTATAATAACACACTAGAAATGCATACCTTCAAAACTAAGTCCAGTATAACAAAGCTCATTAACAATGTAACCAACTGTGCTACCAGGTTACACATCATCGTTGAAATAGCATCATTCGTTCAAAAAGACTCCAATGCATACGGCGTATCCTGGTATACAAACAGTACAAATATCACGTGATGTAACACAATAGCATTGCAAGTAAAATACTTTCTTCAATCCTAAACCATCCACACCAACACACTCACATCCAAAACTAATTACATTAGCTCCTACTTCTGATACAGCCTATGATAAATACATTGTAAACAATCCACTAGCACTACCCCGACAATGTCACTATCAAAATAGTGTTTAGGTATAATAAAATGATAGATAATTTGAATAGTAATAATTTGTGAAAATAACTAAATCTTCGAAGATTTATTAATTCCCAGAATAGCAAACATAACAGTCACAATACAAAATAAAATTATTGCTTTTATCACACAATTCAAGATGAAATTTTCTACCGAAAATATCCTAGGAAGTAACATATCTTTGTCTTCCTAATCTAATTCCTCCGTATTTGCTGCCATTTATTGTTCAACTTCTGCTTTAAAGGTATATATATATATAAACACATACACACACACACACATACACGCGCGCACGCACACAAGCACACACGCACACATATATGCATATATATATATATGTGTGTGTATGTATGCATGTATATGTATATCCATGTATGTGTGTGTGTGTGTGTGTATATATGCATATGTATATATATATATATA
>NC_068997.1:32874438-32877241 GCF_001194135.2 Octopus bimaculoides
ATTACATGTCTATACTATAATGGAGAAAGTTGCTTATTAATTAAGTATGTAACAATTACTAAAAGTACTACAAGAATGCAATATTAAAGGCTTAACCGTCTGGAAATATTTTTATAAATTCATGTTCTAAGAAATTATCAAATATTTCGATTTCTGAAGTTTATTGAATTTTTTTAATTCCAGATTCTCGCAAATTTAAATATTCATTGCATTTACTGCGTTCAATTCTTCATGAATTTAAATATTCATGGCATTCACTGCGGAGTAGATTTTAATGTTTAATAATAAACACTATTAATTCGTTGCAGGCAACATTTTACGTTTTTTTTATTTGCAGCAGTCTCTCATTCTCACTCGCCTCTATTTTCATTAATGATAATTTAAGAATAGCTATATAACTTTGATACGAGGCACAATTTCAAGAACATTATCAGTTTCCGGAGTTTGTTAAATGAATACTTTTGATAAGATGAAAATTCTTTAACATACCGGTATAATGTTTTGTTGTTTTTTTTAATCAAGAAGTGATTTTGTTGTATGGCTTCCTAGAACGCTATAAGCCTTACAGTAATAACTATGTGATCACTGTTATTTCTAGCACGCTAAACAAGATAGTTTTTAACGAGCTTTCATTTATATATAACATGCGACTGAAAAAGAAAATTTAGCAGCAAAAGCACAACAGTAGAGAGAAAGACGTGCAACTGAATCAGATGAAACCAGAGCAAAGCGACTGAAACAGATGCTTGAATATGCACGGAGACGTTTCCGCTACACATGACTGACTGGTTAGGGTATCTCTAGAGAAGAATATTCTACTTCAAAATAATGGTGTCGGATCAGAAATTGTTGATGCAACACTAAAGAGATCTTTTCTTTGCAATCATGTGCAAGTAGTGGAGTTGACAACCAATCTAAAACTTCTTACAGAAGGTCATTCTGATGAAAGAGAGTTTGCTAATTACCTTCTTGGTGTAGGAAATGGTAACATTTCTGTTGAACAAAGCCTAGGTGGATTCAAACTCAAACTACCCAATGATCCTTGCCTTGAAAGTGTGATTTTGTATACGCTGACCTCAAAAATAACTTCACAAACCCTGTATGGCTTGCAAATAGAACTGTCATTACTTCAACTCATTAAGCAGCACAATTTGTGAATGATTTTCTGTTGACCAGGATCGCTGGTGAGCTAAAGATATACTGAGGCTCAGATACAGTTGATAATGAAACTCTGTACCCAATCGAGTTCATCAACAAACTGGCACACGCTACATCATTGTCAGTTTAGATGATCATGTTATTGAGGCCGAGGTTGCTTCTGGTCCTTATGCAGGATCAACTCTGCTAATCCCAAGAATACCACATGTATCTCAAGAAATGAAATTTACATTTACATTTACACGCAAACAATTTCCTGTCAAGCCAGCTTTTGCTTTGACGTGCAGACCATTGAACAAATTGGAACATATCTTCCGACACAATTCTTCTCATATGGTCAGCTGTATGCTGCATTATCCTAGAGTTCAAAAGAAGGCTAATGTAAAAATATTGGCTGAGAGAAATGGAAACAGTATGATTACTGACAATTGTGTTTACAAGGACAAACTACTTTAAAGCAAAATATGCTTTTTAGCAAATTTCAGTAAGTAGAATTAATACTTAAATTAATATGTAAAGTAACATATTTGTGTGGAATCAAATTGTTTTGGCGTATTTCAACACATGCCGAATGAATGATATCGTTATATTAGATCATTTTAAATTTGGGTATATTTGAAAAAGTAAGGAAACGTCATTCCCATATGTTCTCAAAGCACCATACTTTTGTGTGCGTGAGTGTAAGTATCACTCCCTCCTCCCTCCCCCATCCATTCATCCATCTATCCATCCATCTATGTATGTATGTATGTATCTATCTATATATCTATCCATCTATCTATCTATCTATCTATCTATCTATCTATCTATCTATCTATCTATCTATCTATCTATCTATCTATGCACACCTATGTAAGTTCTACCAATTATTAATGATAAGTATATATAACAGATTGACTCTTTAAAAAAGAGAGATTATGACTGATAAAATAATGAAAGCAATATTTACTAAGCAAGAGAGCACTATTACACAAAGAAATAATTCGATTTAAAATATCATAAAAATTACTAGAATCGAGAATCAAATGTGGAAATGTTATCAAATGGCTAGTATATAGTATACGCATCTCTGCACATACATATACACACTTACCTATATGCAAAAATACATATATATGCATGCATACATACACACCCAATCGTATGTACACATGTGAACGTAAATGTCTCCTGATGTTACTGGATTAGGGTAAATAAATCGCTAAATATGCAAAGAAAACAAGATGAATAGAGATAAACTGAGAGAATTACTTAAATTTCTTACTGAAATGAACAAGGGAGAAGGAAAGAGGGTAAGAATTACATGTGTGCGTGTGTGTGTGTGTGTGCGAGAGAGTGGGAGAGTGCGGAGTGCGAGAGAAATTGAAATAGATAGTTGAAGAAAGAAAGAAAGAAAGAAATTAAGAGGGCGCTATGGAGCTTTCGTCATGCCGTCACTTTGAGAGGTAAGATCGATATCTATGAGGCTGTTGTCCTTACATGACTTCTCTGCGGCACTGAATCGTGAACTTCACACACGAAGTATGTTTAGCAATTTCATTGTTATTATATGCTGTGCTCCAGACACAAACGTAACGTCAAATGAAGTGACACACTAAAAAATATTTCTACATTGTTGACATGTAACACGGCTGATATTTATTCT
>NC_068997.1:32877604-32878096 GCF_001194135.2 Octopus bimaculoides
TATATATGATCGACATATATATATATACATGATTGACTCTCCAGTCTTTAAACAACGTATGAGGGTTCAACAGTTTCTTATCGAACAACCACACAGATGATTTGTTTATAGTGATCAAATGTTTGTGTAGACATGAGCTCAATCATTCAATCTCATAATGTCAATCTGATGGGGGCATCAGATTGACACTACTTGTACAGGTGCAACGGGTGCCGCATGTCAGATGTTGAAATGAAATGCTTCGCTCAAGAAGACAACGCAACGCCTGGTTTGGGAATCGAACCCACGATCTCGCAAACATGAGTGCAACACCTTAATCACTAAGCCATGCACCTTTACACACACACACACACACACACACACACACACTCACACACATACACATATATATATATATGCATAATGTATATATATATATATATATATATATATGTGCGTGTGTGTATGAACGTATGTTTGTATGTATGTATGTGTATACATATATATATATAT
>NC_068997.1:32879069-32881397 GCF_001194135.2 Octopus bimaculoides
TATATATATATATATATATATATGTATATATATATATACGTAATGGTAAGATTCAAGGATCGAGGTGGTAGAAAGTTAGTGAATAAACTTCAAGCAATCCATAGAAGATTTAAAAAGACAACTTTCAAGAGCAATAGTGGTTATTGTGGCGCAAGAGGTTGTGAATTTTTCCTGTATTGAAGTACGACAAGCGAAAAAAGTTAATTTTATAGTTCGTGGTTAGCAACAAGTGTTGTTGTATATGCGAATAGACATTTAAAAATTAGCAAGGATTAGACCGCATGCTACTCTTCATGCCAAGGATACTTTGATTATGGTCAAAGTATCCTTGGCCTGAAGAGTAGCTTGCGATCTACCCCTCGTTTGGATAATTTACAACTTCCGAGGTTCCGCTAGCTATGAAACATATATAGCCTGGATTTAGTCAACTCCATTCACCTCATTTTCGAATATCTGTATGTATGCATGTATGTATGTATGTATGTATGTATGTATGTATGTATGTATGTATGCGTATTTCGCCGATATACTCCGGGGAAATACGAGATCTGATCAATAAGTATCCAGACTGTTGCCATAGTAACAAAGCTAAATCACGCAGAGTAAAGCCGCTCGGAAAAGATTTACCTTGATCTCTGCTGTCCATTCGCACTAAGTTTTAACGTTCTAGCTCACTTCCGCTGTTTACAGCAGAGCTTGGAATGAAGGTATGCAGCGTGTGATTATCGCATTAACCATGACAGAGAAAGTTGTCATGGTGATACCTGTTCAGAGGCTTACGCAAAATTGCAGAAAGTGTAATGAGAGGAGTGCATGAGCCGCACACAAGTGTACGGGTCGTTCAGGCATTTCCAAGATGGCAGAAAAAATGTCGATATTGACGTTCTGGGAGTAGAACTCAGAAAAACATTGCAGATGTGCGTGCAGCTGAGGGGGGAAAACGTCGAATCACCATCTGTGAGTTATCAGAGGATGTGCAGATTAGTTACGTTTCAGTTCAATCCACTATCACTGAAGATTTGGGTACGAGACGCGTGTCAGCTAAGTTTGTTCCAAAACTGATTTTCAGCTGACCAAAAAGACTTCTGGCTTTCAGTTGCACAAGATCTCCTTGATTGTGTCGAGAACGATGAAAACTTTTTGAAACCTTTGCGTAGGCCTCTGAACAGGTATTGCCAAGCTTTTGGCAAAATTTGATGCAGATTCTCTGCTCAACTTCCTCTGTCATGGTCAATGCGACGATCATGCGCTACACACCTTTATTCCAAACACTGCTGTAAACAGCGGAAGTAAGCAAGAACGTTAAAACTTAGTGCACATGTACAGCAGAGTTCAAGGTCAAGCTGTGGCAAGCAGCTTTACTCTGCGTGCTTTAGCTTCATTCTTAAAGCAACTGTCCGGATACTTATTGATCAAACCACGTATGTGTATGTAGTATACATACCACCTGTTTATTACATACACATACACACATATGCAAATATATTTGCTGGGACACCATCTTGAAGGTAGGGTTTAGTCGAACAAATCGACCCTAGTACTTATTGTCAAGCCAGATACTTATTCTATGGAACATTATTGGCAAGCTGCTGCATTACACACATATAAATTGGAATACAAATGTAGAAGCGTCGAGAAATATGTCAATAACTCTTTATCAACGACGTGTCTCAAAACTAATTCAGCTAGTTTTTACCTTACAATACATAGCGCTATAACCCTTTTGAATGGTAAGAAACAAAAAGCTACCTGCAGGACACGACCCACGTATCTTCTGGTATCTAGACAGGCGTGCTACTGATTTCATTAAACTAGCCGCTGGTCAGTTATCTTCCAAATTGAACTCTTTGATATAAACAGCCACAGGATCCTGCGCATATTCAGTCAAATTCCACTTACAAGGTATAGATGAAATCGAGCCTATATCACAAGATCCTACACAAAAGATTGACTCTGAAAACACAGGTTATGAAACAGACTCGTTAACCACATGCACGTACGCAACATTTGAAACAACACATACAACCATAAATAAATACACATAAAGGCACGCGCACGCACACGCATACACACATAGGCACACGTATAAGAATCACAGGAGAGTAATTTAAAAAGAGAGGTAGATAGATAGATAGAGAAAAAGAGAGACAGACAGACACAGAGGAACAGGTCGATCATGCAGGATGAGAGAAAAGAGATGGGGACATCACACACACACACACACACACACACACACACACACACACACACACACACACACATATATATATATATATATATATATATATATATGTGTGTGTGTGTGTACGTATGTGTGTTTATATATAT
>NC_068997.1:32886666-32891164 GCF_001194135.2 Octopus bimaculoides
ATATGTAGCTATCTATCTATCTATCTATGTCTGTATACATACATACATATATACATATACATATATATATATATATATATCTGTGTGTGTGTGTGTGTGTGTGTGTGTATTCATGACTCAAGCACGTATTGTAATAAGCAAACGGACGGAAAGACATCTACTATATGTACTGAATGCACAGACGAGCGGAGAACAAACACAGGTCACCACTTCCTTATCAGTTATCGGCCAAAGTGTCGAGCACAATTTCGTGCCATTATCGATAATATTGCATTCACCCTGGAGGCAACGACCAAGAGAACTGGATGGGAATGCGACCAAGACATAAAACAAGATGAACAAACAAGGGTAAACACGGAATTCGGAAATGGACATACGAAAAACGAAATAAATAAACAGAATAAACAGAATAATAATACATATACAACAAAAAAAAGCTGTGGGCTAGCAACAAACAAGAGAAAGCAGAGCGAGGAACTCAGTGATGTGTGATCGATTGGGTTGAAAGCAACGCGACACGAATGACACCACCTTCGATCGTGACCGGTCACGTGATAATAGGAGGAGGGAGAAAGAGTCACAGGAACTAGAGAACAACAAGGAGGGAAAGAGAGAAAGACAGAGAAAGAACGAGACACACGGAGGAAAAGAAAGACAGAGAAAGAACAAGACACACGGAGGGAAAGAGAGGAAGACAGAGAAAGACAGAAAAAGCAAGGTGAAAAAGAGACAAAAGAAAGGAAGGAGACCGCCTAGAGTTGCACAAAAAATATTCCAAGAATATTTCTACGAATGGGTCAAAATTAAGGAGTGCGTTGCGTTACGTGAATAATATTTTCAGAAGTGAAACACGTATAGTAATAGACAGACGGTCGGAAAGACGTCTTCTAAATGCACTGATTGCACAGACGAACGACGATCTAACTGTCGCCTGTACTCTTGACAAGAGATGCCGGTTAGTCTTTCCGTCAGTTATTGGTCAAGGTGTCGAGCGCAATTTCGTGTTATTATTGCGCTCAACATCTTGGCCGATAACTGATGAGGAATTGGTGACATGTGTGTGTGTGTGGTGTGCGTACATGTGAGTTTATGTCTGTGTTTGTGCTCGTCTCTCACAACCACTTGACAACTGGTGTTGGTTTGTCTACATCCCTGTTATCTAGCGGTTCGGAAAAGAGACCAATGACTAAGCCAAGTAAAATATTAAAAAATACAAAAGGTGGGTACGATGCATTCGTAGGGCTGTCAACATCTTAATCACAGGTTCAATGTAAATTTTTTTAAATTCCCCATGCGGCAATAAAATATTGACAACTCTTGTGAAATTTGAACTAAATTGAAATTTAGTAACATGAATTATTAGGAAAACATAAATATCAGTAACTCTACTTAAATTTTAGCTTTTTAAGAATCTAAGTATTCTACAAACCATATAATTTCTTATTCCGCTTATAATTTAAGTGATTCTTTAATTTCCAAATTCTCATTAAATTGGGGTTTAGTGTTACACGCATCGAAGTGTCTAAAACAGGTAAGTGACGTCGCATCTACGAGTTGACAAATGGAAACGAGTTCGAGAAGAGTAATTATTTCATTAGACTAATGAAAAATAACTTAAATCATGGTCCCAAGATTCTCGAAATGGCCTATATCATTGAGTTCATTTATCGAATTATCTAAAATAAAAGTTTAATCGCTGATTGAAAATTTTCCAATTCATAATGCCTGGAAATCCTTGAATGCATTCTGTAATAATTCTAGATTTTTGTCCAAGCATGGTACTGACTTCACTAGACTACAATACAATGATATTTATTGTTGTATTATATGTCAAGTATAGCATTATTCAAGTTCGCTATCTTAAATATATTCTCTACTGTTGTTGCTTCAAGAAATGTTGTTGAAAAATCAGCTAATTCCCATTTTAGTACAATTGCTTGCACAGGTTTCTTTCAAGTTAATGATGCTTTATTAATAATAATAACTATTTTTGATTCGTTTTCGATAATATACTGAAAATTTAATTTCTTGTTGATTCCATAATATGGACAGCAATGAAATATTCAAGAAGTCACGAATGCACACACTTATTCCATTCTAATTCAGATTTCTACTTTAGCGCGACGGTTGATTTCTTTTTACAAAGGCAAAATCTATGCTAAACATTTTGCTAGCTAGTTCGTCATACCTTTCTTTAATCTTATCAAAAACCGCCATAAGGCTTTCCATTCTTGCTTTATATGCTACATCTATCTACAACATCTGAGTAAAATTTGATTAATTTTTTCTAGCTTTTGCTTCTTTGTTGTTTTTTTTTTTCTTTTCGCAATAAATCTGACTGAACTTTTTTCTCGACTTAATATTATTTTTATTGTGAAAGAACGAAGAGCAACGCCAAAACATTTTTTCATGACCAGTGAAAAGATGTGGTGATATCTTACTTTGCATTTCAGAAAAAAAGTATGAAATTGTTTTATTTTAAAGATTCCCAATTTTATTTTAAATATTCCCAGCCAAGACGTTTTTAAGAACCAATGCATCATGTCTTTTCAAAACATAAACGTATTACTTGGAATTTTAATAATAGGTAATAATTTTTTATTTTTAGAATCATGAAAGACCTTTTCTTTTAAAATTGAAAGCTCATTTTCCCATTTTTTTCTAGCTTGCTTACGAACCACATGGTTCCGGGTTCAGTCCCACTGCGTACCACCTTGGGCAAATGTCTTCTACTATAGTCTCGGGCCGACCAAAGCCTTGTGAGTGGATTTGGTAGACAGAAACTGAAAGAAGCCTGCCATAGATATGTATGTGTGTGTGTGTATGTGTGTGTGTGTGTGTGTGTTTGTGTGTCTCTGTTTGTCCCTCCAACATCGCTTGACAACCGATGCTGGTGTGTTTACGTCTCCGTAACTTAGCGGTTCGGCAAAAGGGACCGATAGAATAAGTGCTAGACTTACAAAGAATAAGTCATGGGGTCGATTTGCTCGACTAAAGGTGGTGCTCCAGCATGGCCACAGTCAAATGACTGAAACAAGTAAAAGAGTAAAAGAGTATAGAATTATTGGTAGTTGATTTTTGTGATTTGGTTGTTTAATCGAAGGATAGCAGTACCATTTTTTTTCACGTATGATTCCAGATATACCAACTAGTCTTGCATCATCAGTTAATTTTTGTATGAGATATGTTAATACAGATATCATATATTATATATATTTAACATTTTTACGTGAAGTAGGGATTAAATATTTAAAAAAAAACAATATAAATATTATTCGAAACTTTGGCGTTGTAGAGAATTCTTAAATCGATCAAAGGTAGCCGCTTGTTGTTTTGTATCAGTTTCATGGGTGAAATTTTTCCCCTTCACATCTATACATCGTTCTGGAACGACAGATGTAACTCTGAGCATGGGCAAGTTTATTTAGTTGTGAAAATTGTTCACAGCGTAATAATTGCCAAATCAACAGCAATCACAACTGAGAGCGCTCATCAAATTTTACTTTTGATAATGAATCTGTTTTCAAGTTATGGAATACTATTTGTATGTTACTTTTTTCATAACATTTTTTGTTCATTTTATTAAAGTGGGTTTATAAATCCGAATGTGTTGTCTTCAATCTTCACCAAAATACCAAAAACAACTTGAACATGACTTTTTAAAAAACGTTAGCTTTTTTTTTTCCACATATTTCGTATAATGGCTACAAATTTCAACACATTCACTCTTCAGTTTTAATAATTTTTGAAAAGAGTACAAACCCACAAAGATTTACAGGGACGAGCAAAACACAATTCTTTCGGATAACTGCTCCACCTGGTCAAAGCTGCAGTGGACTAGCGCTAGCTGCCACCTAACGATCAAACTAGTCTCAAATAAGTATCGAACTCAAGACGGATTTGCATTTCTAATATTTCAATACACTATATAAAAATAAGTTAAAAATGAAAATATTAAAATAAGGTAGAGAGCTCTTGGTGATGATTTGCGGTCAAAGTAGTTAACATACAGCTTGGAACGATGGTAAAGATTATTTGGCGCGTGGATGCTGGAAGATAATATTATTTCCCTCTGGTCCTTCATCTGATAGTAGGAAAATGAGGGCAAAAACTGAAATTAATGGCTATACTTTAATAGAGATAAAAGATCGTTAAGCACAAGTGATGTGAGAAGGTAAGATGCCAAGATGGCGAAAGGAACGAAAGTGAATTGTCAGAAAGTTTGACTGGGAGGAAGATAATATAGATACTTCTAACGACCACAAAAGTAAGATGCTGTTAAGATGACAAGTTTAAGATATTGTGAAGAGGTGCAAAAGAAGGTAGCGGAAGCAGGTAGGATAATACGTTAAACAAGCTTCGATTGAAATATTATTACGATTACAATTAAAGTATTGTATACTGGAACAGGGTGTTATAAGGGCAGAAGTAAAGCATCAGAAGTTTAGGGGAATTTTTGACTAAACACACAACAAATATTTTTCCTAATGAACGCATT
>NC_068997.1:32891633-32892462 GCF_001194135.2 Octopus bimaculoides
TATATATATATATATATATATATATGCACACTAGCACATTAATAGTAAAGAACAGGTGGAAACTACTCTATAGAGGAGTGTAAATAATTAATGTATTCAGCTGAAACTGAAACTAACTGTTGAAACTTAGTCCCCACACGTGCTAAACATCTGTTCTATCAGTAAAGTCATTTAACAAGTTAGCAAGCGGAGTATATTCTTCTGGGTGTCCACAAACACACACACACACACACACTAGCCGGCTCGTTTACACTTTCGCTCCCGCACTTAAGGGCTCGAGATACAAGTTATATAATAGAAATACTGTTGTCTACAGATACACGGCCAGCACAGATGTACATCAATAAAATGAAATGTTAAGTGGTTAACCACCACTTCGAGGTTTACTCTGGGGTAAGTTATTTAATATCTTTCTATATTTGCTGGGTTTTCTTTACTTGTTTTTTTTCTTTTTCTCGGAGCATTCCTGCATTAATTTTGTAATTTATCCCCACGATAATACTGCCCAAATCCTGAACCAATCCTCTTCACATGACTTTTGAAACAACAGACTTGTTATATTTTTTATTGTTTTATGTGTTTGAGCCAAAATCGCTGACAAAAGAAACAGGTGCTGTACGACGTGTGAACATTTTTAGTTTCAGAGAAGTGGTTTCACTGACCGAATTAAATTTCCTATACCCAGATGATTTGGAACTCAATCCAGCATATTAAAAAAAAATGTGTAAAAAAATCTCGTAAGTGAATTTGTTAGAGAGAAACTGAAAGAAGCACGTCGCGTGTATATACATATATATATATGTGTGTGTATATATATATATATATATAT
>NC_068997.1:32892472-32896601 GCF_001194135.2 Octopus bimaculoides
ACAAAAGAAACAGGTGCTGTACGACGTGTGAACATTTTTAGTTTCAGAGAAGTGGTTTCACTGACCGAATTAAATTTCCTATACCCAGATGATTTGGAACTCAATCCAGCATATTAAAAAAAAATGTGTAAAAAAATCTCGTAAGTGAATTTGTTAGAGAGAAACTGAAAGAAGCACGTCGCGTGTATATACATATATATATATGTGTGTGTGTGTGTGTCTTTGTGCCTGTGTTTTCCCCCACCACTGCTTAACAATCGGTGCTGGTGTGTTTACGTCCCGGTAGCATTAGCAGTTCGGCAAAAGAGGAAAATAAAATAAGTACCAGGCTTTTTAAAAATAAGTATTGGGGTCGATTCATTCGACTAAAAATTCTTCAAGGTGGATCCCCAGCATGGCCACAGTCAAATAACTGGAAATTAATCAAAATACATGCATTAAAATAAACAATCATGTTTTTGTGTGCTTTCTCTAGACGTTTTTCTTCTCTTTTTTTTTTTTGTTTGGTCAGGAAGATAGAGGAAAGGGTTATGGTCTTTACAGACCCTTCTAGACATAGAGGTTTATACCATTAAGGACCCATTGACCCTTTGTTAGTAGATAGCTGCTGAAAAATACATGAAAAAAAAGGGAATTCCAGAGGGCCGACCTTCCAGCAAGGAAGTACAAGGTGTAGTGATTAGTGCGGGAATAGTCCTGAGTAGAGATGACATAAGCTCAGATAGCATTAAGGAGCAGAGACCAATTTAGTAGCGGTAGAAAAGAGAGAGAGAGGGGATAGTGCACCGATGGGCCACAGGCTGGAGAGTATCTGTGAGTGGTTTTATTTCAGTCAGTCAGGTGATATTTTTCTAGCTGCCGTTTCGGATGTCTGTATGTGCAGCAGAAGCACCGTTCCAGATTTAAGAACAATGTAGAGTATGAATAATTGTTAGAGACTGGAATATTTTATGGCCCTGAAGAGGTGACACAGTCGTTGAAATGCAGTCCAAGATATGCGAAGGATGTGCTTTCGCCAGAAGAGAGCGTTAGTGATAAAACTCAACAATTAAAGCAATTTTGTGGGCTCTAGTTAAGTGCTAATCATGATTAACGAGAGAAGCTTGCTTGCTTGCATCATGCTCTTGCTTGGTGTGACTGGGTGTGTGTGTGTGGGGGGGTCATCCCTGTTTAATGGTTCCAGAGTCGTAATCATGCTCAGAGCCGACCAGATCCTCCAATGCTCTCCATCGCTGGTGGTCCCGTGCCAGCCCCTCTGCATCCTCCTTGGTGACGTCGAGTCTCTGGAGATCTTCCTAGTTACATCCAGCCATCTGGTGTGGGATCTGCCACAATGCCTCTTTCAGCCTACAGCTACGAGTGGAGCCCTAATGGGATGATCTAGCAGGTGATGGATGACAGTCCGTACCAGCACATACGACGGATAGCTATAAGGTGGAAGGCTGTGGGTGATGCGTACGCACATGCAGTCATTCTGTTTGTAAACGTGATGGTACCATCTGATGTTGTCGATGGTTCTCGGGACTCTGCTATCGAAACTGTCGATCCTCTTTGCCAGGGTTATCGAAAGAGTTCACGTTTCTGCTCCACAAAGGAGAAGTGGAATAGTAAATATTCTTGATATGTGTAGCGTTTGTATTTTCTTGCTATTGAAAGAGATAAAACTGACGTATTGGAGACACTTACGATTTTTCTGTCAAAGGAGTCAGTAAGTGTTTGATGTGGGGGTGACTAGGTTGCGAGTGGCTAATGCATTGTTGGGAAATTTTAAGCAAACTTAAAAAGTTGTGTCATCTGTGCGAGATGTGGGCATTATTGTATGTGCCAGCAACTAAGTCACTGATATTGAGAAAAAAGGGAATGACCGGTGAAAAACGAATCCTGAAAGACGTCGGTGTTGACAAAATGAAGGACAAAAAGAGCCTCATCTACACAAGAAGACGTTAATACATTCTCATAGGAAGCTACCGGTCGAGTATACGAGAGACGGATGGAACTCGCAGGCAAGAAGTTTCGGTAGGAGATGATTATGACAGTCATGGTCGAAAGCTTTGCTGGTGTGAAGAACAAGAACATCGCTTTCACCAAATTTCCAAAAGTAAGAGCCCAGTGGAGGGTGACTGAGGCGAGTCCGGCTGTACGAAACTGTACAGGTGGTCATTAGAGAGAAGGAGGGATGAGAATAAGAGTGAAAGAAAGAAAGAAAGAAAGAAAGAAAGAAAGATATCCAAGGGGCTCGAAGACGTTGTTATTAATGGCTAACTCCATTACCTGAGAGATTTTAGATGTGATTGGAACAGTTAGCAGGGTCAGGGAGGTGTTTTTTTTGGGGGGGGGGAATAGAAGACACTGAAGCGTCTCTAAAGATCACGATAGATCCCAGCAGAAAAGAATAGACTGAATAGTTTGGTGAGTATAGTGGCTAGTACTGAGATGTGATGTATAAAGGTAATGGAAGGGGCATCATCAGGACCGGTAGCCTTGTTTATTTGCAGTGACCCAAGGTACTTTCACACTAGCGATGTGTGTATGTAAGGTGGCGGACCTGGAAAGGTGGAAGAGGATGGAGACGGAGGAGATTTGTCAAGTTTTTATGGGTTACAAAGCGGGTAGCAAGGGTAGAGTGTTTCTCTGCGGAGGTACTTCTCACAGAACAATCGCTCTTGTGAAGTAGAAGAAAATAGGATTCTGATAGAAACCATTTTGATATATGACCAAGAGTATTGGCTTCAGTTTGGAAGGCAGGATTAAATGAGGGCTGTAGGATGCACGAAGAACGTTAGATAAGTGTATATACATCCCTTCAAATTATCGTTGTGTTGTGTATTGTTGATTAATTAATTAATTGATTGATTACATTGTCAGAAAAATGAGTATTCGTTCCTGATGTTTTTCTCTTTATTTCTCTTTACTAGTTTCAGCTCAAGAGCTGCAGCCATTACCTTTCACTACCAGAAACTTCCTCCGATATGTGGCTTTTGGTGAATGAAGGAGTTTAATGTTGCGACTGTCATCTGCATTTCATCCAGAACTCTTGACAGGAACAGATCCAGTTTGTCTAAGAAGACTAAAAACTGATCAGATTTGTCACATATATATTTTCTATCCACGAAGATATACAATAACTCATGCCGCAGCAAATCTAAAATTATAAGAAAACGGTATACCTTACAACACACACATACACAAACGCTGCTCTTTGTTGCCGTGTGTCGTTTACTGGGTAATTTGCAAAAACCTGGACCTGCCCCGTGATAAAAACTGGTGGGAACACAAACCACATCCAGTGCTTGAAAATAATCACATCTCACTCCTCAAACTGACAGAAAGATAGATGCGAATAGGCCAGATATTATATTGAAAAACTTCAGACGAAAATCATGCCTCCACATTGATATGACTGTCACAATCGATATAAACGTATCTGTCAAGACCTACCAAAATCTGAGCAAGTACAAAGATCTTGAAATAAAAATTGACAAAATGTAGAACCTCAAGACTAAAACAATAGCGGTTGTCATAGGTGCCCTAGGAATGATAGCAAAAGGGGATGATTGCTACCTTGCTCAGATACCAGGAAATCCCTAAATGGCAGAAATTCAAAAGATAGTTCTCATAGGAACTGCCCATATCCTATGTAAAATACTATGTATGTAATCTCAAATTTTAAAACGAACACATAATTTTCTAATGTTTTTTTTTTTAATTCCCTAGAACAATACTGCAGGGGTTGGACAATATAATGGAAACACCTAGCATAATAATTTTGAAATAGCTATAAAACCGTCAAAAGCTTGTTTATTTTTATGTTTTTTTATTTATTATTAGTGTTGCTTAATATGTTTTGCTAAAATTGCTCTGTCTTTTCAGATATTATCAGAAAAAGATAATTAAGATTAATTAAAATGACAGATCTATTGGACTTTCACAGAGATCAAATTGTTGGTGCTCGTATGGCAGGCGCTAGCGTAACGAAAACAGCCGAAATGTTTGGTGTATCAAGAAGTACTGTTTCGAAAGTAATGACAGCCTTTGAGAAAGCGGGAAACACTTCCTCGTCGAAATAAAACTCCGGAAGAAAACCAAACTTTCAGATAGGGACCGTCGGACTCTTACGCGAATTGTTAGA
>NC_068997.1:32896611-32902502 GCF_001194135.2 Octopus bimaculoides
AAATTATTGCAGAGCTTAACGACAATCTCGAGAACCCAGTTTCCACAAAAACTGTTCGCCGGCAGCTGCACAAAGCCAGATTTCATGGGAGGGCTGCAATCAGAAAACTACTACTTTCAAAAACAAACGCTGCAAAACGTTTAGAGTGGAGTAAAATCCTACAGAATTGGTCCCTAGAGCAGTGGAAGAATGTTATTTTCTCGGACGAGTCATCCTGTACCGTATTTCCGACCACCGGCCGAGTATACGTGTGGAGACAGCCAAAACAAGCATTTGACCCAGACTGCCTTCTTCCAACTGTTAGACATGGAGGAGGATCTGTGATGGTGTAAGGGGTTATATCTTGGAAAGCCACCGGCCCAATGGTTTTCCTTTATGGCAGAATTAATAGTCAAGACTATTTGAGCATTTTATCTGATCAATTCATCCTATGGTTGTGGAACTGTTTCCGGAGGGATATGCAATCTTTTAGAATGATAATGCGCCAATTCACACAGCTAAAGTTGTTAGTAAATAGCACGAGGAACATTCTAGTGAAGTGGAACGTCCTTTCTGGCCACCACAGTCCCCTAGATCTCAATATCATGGAACATTTATAGTGAATTTTAGAAAAACGAGTAAGGAGTCAATATCCTCCACCATCATCACTACAAGAACTGGAGACTGCTTTAGCTAAATAAAGGGGGGGGGGAATCCCTTTGGAAACAATTCAAACTTTGTACGAGTCCATACCTCGTAGAATTCAAGCTGTAATTACTGCTAAAGGCGGTCCTACCCTATATTAAAATAAATTTGTTTGAAATTTTATGGTGTTTCCATTATTTTCTCCAACCCCTGCATGTGCAAAACCAAATATATGACACACTAGGCATAACACCAACATGAACGTCTAACTTGTCTCTTGCGGTCTCTGGGTGAGACTTGGAACCAACTTGTACAAATACACAGCAAATGTCAAACACACAATAATAATAATAATAATAATATTAATAATAATAATAATAATAATAATAATAATAATAATAATAATAATAATAACAACAACAACAACAACAATAATCTTTTCTACTATAGACACAAGGTCTGAAATTTTGGAGGAGGGGGTTCAGCCGATTACAACGATCCAGTATTCAACTGGTACTCTCAATTTATCGACCCCAAAAGGATGAAATTTGAACTCAGAACGTGAAGACAAACGAAATGCTGCTAAGCCTTTTTCCCGACGTGCTAACGAGTCTGCTTGCTACATTGGCAGTAGTATAAAACTGAAATACAAAAGAAAACACAAAAATGCAGGGATTTTTCTATTGAATAACAATAAAAATATATTAATAAATATATTACAATAAATATCAATAATGATTCAAAGCAATGAAATATCGACAAGTAAGGATCCTCAAAATAGGAAGGGCTCCCGTATTGTGATTTCCGGCAGCCACACAGTTAATCCCGGATTAGTCTGAAGCATATAATCAAGTGCATGCATCGTTGGCACGCTTCCAGTTAAATGACGCATCGCTAGTACTGTAGACCCATTTAACTACGTCATTTCTACTTCTCTCATTCATTTCTTACAAACAAGCGAAAGAGGGAGTTTTCACGTGATTGATTGACCTGCTAGAAATAGTAGATAAATCTCCTTCAAATAAGGCATATCATAAGTGTTAAATGTGGTGCAAGGTTTCCTGTTCATAGGAAAATTCATTATTGCAATACCTTTGATAACAAATTTGTTCGACTAGGATTGACCTACGCTTAAACAACAACAATATTCTAAAAATTGGTCTTAAATTTTGGCACAAGGCCAGCAACTTCGGGAAAGTAGGTAATTACATCGACCCCAGTACTCAAATGGTTCTTATTTTATCGACCCTGAAAGGATGAAAGGTAAAATAATCTCGACGAGATTGGAACTCAGAGCATAAAGACGGACGAAATGCCGCTAAGCATTTTGCCCGCCGTGCTTACGATTCTACAAGCTCACCGCCTTAACACCGTTTCAAATATTACAGGAAGTTAGTACTTCCCGCTTTACACTCGACTCTCTTTTCAAGTGCTACTTCGTGATGGTGTGAAAAGGTGGTCTGATAAGAAAAGCTATTCCCCATGTATTTCAACTGTGTCCACTTCGTATTTTCTTTCAGCATAGCCATCAAACAGAGGTAGACCACTCTCCTCTTTCTTACCAAAGGAACACGATGTCTAGATCTTCACGATACTTTGGTTAACAGTTGGATTCGCTCCGCACCTGATAGCAGCTGTTTCACTTAAACTCACATATCAGAGATGCATGGGTTAGTTTTTCTTCGACTCTCTTTTCACTCTGAGTTCAAATTCGTTCAAGGTCAAATTTAACTCTCGGCCTTCTCCGGTCGATAAAATAAAGTACACAACAAGTTCTTGAATCAATGTAATTGTTTCATACAATTTCTGGCCCTATACCTAAATTAGAAACGACTATTGTCATTGTAAGCGCGGTAAGTTAGCAGTTTCCTCAGAGCGCCGAGAAAATGTATTTTGGTATTTTGTTCCATTTCTTTCTGTTCTGAGTTCAAATCTTATCGAGGTCAGCTTTATGAAACATAGTCTCCGCAGTAGATCAAATAAAATATCAGTCAAGTACTCAGATTCCAAGCTTTGCGTCTACGTCAGAAACAATTATAATTTGAGATTGTTGGATCGTTAATGAATCGGACAAAATGCATTACTGTATTTGTTCTGACTCTTACGTTCCGAGTTTAATTCTGCGATTAACTTTGCTTTTCATCCCCTTCAGGATCAAATAAAGTACCAGTCAACTACTTGGACCGATAATATCGAATACACTTCTTTCCACAAAATTGCCAACCCTACGTTTAAAACATTATTATTATTATTATTATTATTATTATTATTATTATTATTATTATTATTATTATTCAGTAGTCTTATTTTTATCGCGTGCTTTCACTGCACTACCGAGCGCAGCTTTGTGTGCCTTGGATATGTACTGCGGTTTGTTGTGATGTTCTTAATTTCACTGTATTAAAAGTAGGACGTGTGCAGTGCCTAGTAGTGCTAATTTTTGTATGTTATATATACTTGTAAGTCATGATGTTTTTTTCTGAAATTTTTTTATGATACCTAATACACCTGCTATTATAGAAATTGTTTCTGTTTTTAGACTCTACTTTTGAGTTACCTCTATTTCCAGATCTTTGCATTTTGAAAGTTACTCCGCTTCTTTTAGAGAAACATTGTCATCTGTTGGTATTGATACATCGATTAGAAAGCATTTTTATTCTTGACGATCTCTGACAACTATATCCGGCCTATTGGCCTTAATTTTTCTATCTGTGTGTATTGGCATATCTCAGAGTATAGTTGCTTTCCCATTTTCTGTGACCTTTTCTGCGGTGTGCCTATACCATCTTTTTTTCTGTTGTTATTCCATAGCGTTGGCATAGTTTCCAGTCTATATAGGTCCCAACTCTGTCGTGTCTGTGAATTTATTCCTTCTTAGCTCGGACTGGACAGCCAGAGACAATATGATTTATTGTTTCCTCTCCATCATCACATATTCTGCAGTTACTTGTATTTACTTTCATTGCATGTTTTTGATGGTTTCTGGTGAGACGGCTTTGATCTTGTGTTGCAATTAAAAATCCTTCAGTCTCTGCTTTGAGTCCTGAGATTCTCAGCCATTGTTTGGGATTTTGCTTTATCTATTTCTTTTCTATTTAGTTTAACCCAGTATTTCTCATGAAGAGGCTTTTCTTGCCATCGTCTTATCATGATCCGTTGCTGTTCCAGTTTTAGTTTGGATTTCAGTTGTTTTACAGCTTTTGTTGCTTCTCCTTTTTCTTCATAGTTGTTATGACTTCTTTTTCGTATTTGTCAGTTTCCTTAAACATTGAAAACAGTTTTTTGTTTTGTTTTGTTCGTGTTTTGTTTGTATATTATTATTATTATTATTATTATTATTATTATTATTATTATTATTATTATTATTATTATTACGCTTTCAGTATTCTTGGCACATAGATATAACATTAAAGTATGTGCACAACAAGAAAAGAAGTATATGTACCTTTGTATTGATAAAACTATGATTTCAATATAAATCCCCTTCAAAACGATATCAGTAAAGTAGTTTGTAATATCTAATTAAAATTCTAAAATACTATTGAAACCACATACAGCTTAGCCGTTCCAGTACGTTCCATCTGTGATGATAAACCTCTCCATACAAGATCCTTACTGAATGTATAGTGTATGGCATCTGAAATATGACGAAAACTGAATTATGTATACACAAGAAATGAGACAGAAATAATGGAATTAGTCATCATATACAAAACAAAGACTACTACACGTATATCTATATTGCATTTGACTTTTCATAGTACAACATAATACAACGGATTTATTAAAATGCTCGTAACCAAAGACCACCTGCCAAACCAAGGACATAACAGTGGCTGATGGTCCTAAATGTTTAATTCTGCAGTCAATTTTAACTTTTTATGTATTGGAATATGGCTTCCATTTTCTATTTTTGTGAGGAATTTTATAGCGTATGTACGTATTATCTCGTATTTTCCAATTTTGTTTGGTGGTGTGTGGTCTAATGTTTTGCAATAGCTTCTTTTTGTAAGTGCATGATGAGCCAACGAATGAACGTTGTACTATGTTCAATGTAACAGCTGGAGTCCAATAGTTTGCAACTTTCAGTCTTACTCTAAAATTTATAGATTACATTGACAACACGTATAATTTGTTCTCGGGTTTACAAGCTTGTATTGTGCCATTGATAAGGAAGTTTTTAATTTAGATCTTTTTCTAGTAGATATTTACTTTAAGATTCTTGTCTGTTATGCATTTTGCGTACCATTTTACGAGTGTCTTGATTATATGTTCGTCTGCACGATAGTTTGTATGCATTAGATTCCTGTAATTGATTTTGTCTAATTTGTGTATTTTTATTAGATGTATTCCCCGATGTATTTATTTGTTGTGCTGTATTTGTATCTATATTAATCTATAGCTCGGTCTACTAGTCTTTCAGAATATTCGTTGTTGATTAATGTGCGTTTAATATTGTGAATTTCTTCCTCTGGTGCCTTGTTTGTAGATGAAAATCTAAATGCTCCTTTAAGTGGTGAGTTTTACAAACAGCATTCATTGTCTCCATGTTGCTAATAAATGATCTGGTGTAAACAATTGAAGCAGTATCAGATTAAGTGGACATCTTAATGTATTTGCATTGATGACAGGCATGTTACTGCGGTATTCGTCTCCCTTCAACATATATTTTGTTTTAAACCACAGCTTACCCCGGACAAAAATTGCAGTGACTTACCTGTCAACGATTTCTTCATGTTTTACTTCTCTCAGTCACTGGACCGCGGCCATGCTACGACCCTGATTTGAGGGGTTTAGTTGAACAAATTGATCCCCGTACTAGTATTTTTAAGTTTCGTACTTCTTCTATCGGTCTCTTACACCAATTCACTAGCTTATATAAGCGTAAACGAACCAGCACCGGTTGCCAAGCGGTGATGGGGAAACAAACACAGGCAAACACTATATACATATATTCTTTTATTCTTTTACTTGTTTCAGTCATTTGACAGCGGTCATACTGGAGCACTGCCTTTGGATTTTTAGTCGAGCAAATCGACCCCAGGACTATTTTCAAGCCTAGCACTTATTCAATCAATTTTTTTTGTTGAACTGCTAAGTTACGAGGACGTAAACACACCAACACCATTTGTCAACTAGTGATGGGAACAAGCACACACACGTGGTTACACACACACAATATATATACACTCACAACGGGCTTCTTTCAGTTTCTTTCTATCAAACCCACACACAAGGCTTCGGTCAGCCCAAGGTTATAGTAGAAG
>NC_068997.1:32902921-32905792 GCF_001194135.2 Octopus bimaculoides
ATATATGTATGTATGTATGTATGTATTTATTTATATGTGTATGTGTGTGTGTATGTGTGTGTGTAGGAGGAGACTATATATAGACAAATAGATACGCTTAAGCTTGATACATAAAATATACATACATATATACATACATATATACATACATATATGCATGTAAATATCTATAAGGAGATATATAAAGGGAAACAAAAATTGAAAAGAATCTGATGAACACTCACGTAAAGGCATATAGATATTTGTATATTTACAAGACAAATTTACATGGAGTACAGAAAGTACAGAAAATTAAGGGGAAAGGGCATGGCATTTTAGGTCCGACAGCTGTTTCTGGAGGCTCAGAATTACGTAATAGTTGTAATGTTAGCAGATGGAGTGTGCATAAAATCCAAGGATATGCAACCAAATAGTGAATGAAAATATGCATTACCGTAAATCCGACATCAGGGTGGAGAGATTGGCATCTAACATTTTTTTGTCATAATGCAGTGAATTTAAGGGTAGACTGGGTGAAGGGCAGGCAAATAATAAAGGGGTATAGAAGTAGAAAATGGTTAAAGGGGAGTGTTCAAGGAGAGGGAGGGAAAGAAGTGATAGGAGAGGCGGAGCAGGAGGAGGGAGGGGTGAGTGACCAGGGGATTGAGAGGAACAGAAGTGGTGTGTCAAGAGATATGTGGGAAGGGGTGGGATGGGTAGTATTAGGATGAGTAGTATACGTATGTATTTGCCTGTTTGTCTGTTTGTCTGTATGTATGTTTGTATGTATGTATGTATGCACATGCAGACAGCGATAATTTAGTCAAATCTTGCCAAATACATCAATGTCTAAATGTTTGAGACCATTTGCTGTTAATTAGATAATTATTTTCCTTCAAAGTTATTCTCAGTTTATATACGCGTACCACATTCACATCTCGACTGCTTGCAACTGTAGCTTAGTGAGTAAGTACCTTATTGTCTGTAGATTAGAAATAACGGTTCTGAGTTCGAAGATTGAACTGGGAAAAGATCTAAATACTGGGGAAAAAAACTCCTTTCATCTCTAATATTGTGAACCGAAATTTTAAAATTCTAACTAGGGAGATCGATAATAATTCCTGCAGCAATCGGTGCATTTGTTTAAATTTGAAAAATAATCGATACTAAAGCTGCTGAGAATGTTTCGTGCACTCAAAGACATTGGGAATTGAGAGGTTTGATCGTATGATCACTATCCGCATTCTTCATAGAATATTCTCCTCGTTGCAATTCAGTGAAAAAATGTACTTGTTTCGCTATTGTATTAAGTACTTCGTTTCTTCTACCTTCTCCTTCTATATATAATCATACGAAACAGAATTGCTATTACTGTGATTTCTGATATAGGCCTCCAAATTTAGGGAAAGCATATAGTTCAATATATTGATCCCAGTATTTGGGTATATCAGTTTACTGGTTCCTAATTTTGTGGCACCAGGCCAGCAATTTCGGGGGAGGGGTTAAATCTATTAGGTCGATGCCAGTGCTCAATTGACAAAGGAAAGATACAGTAAAAGTTGATCAAAGTGGGATCTGAATAATGAACGTAAAATCTTGTATGTTAATACCGTGGATATTTCGGCTGACGCTCTTCTGATTATGCATTCAAACACCAACAACAATGATTTCTAACATCGGTTACGATTCTTGGAGAAGAGTGTATTTCATTGATTTAATCGACTTCATTAATTGACTTCATTATTGATCCCAGAATGATAAAATATAAAGTCTACTTTTAATACGATACTATCTATTTCTATTACTCAGCTTATTCTACCATTGATCTCGATCTAAATATCAACACAGATCTTTTATCTTTTATACTGAACTTGTTTCAGTCATTAGACTGCGGCCACGCTGGGGCACCGCCTTGAAGAATTTTAGTCGAATAAATCGACACCAGTACTTTTTTTAACCCCGATACTTATTCTATCGGTGTCTTTTCTCGAACCGCTAATGTTACGGTGACGTAAACACACCAACACCAATTGTCAAGTGATGGTGGGGAACAAACACAAAAACAAAGACACACACACATGTATAAATATATATATACATGCATATATATATATATATATAGAGAGAGAGAGAGAGAGAGAGAAACGACGGGTTTCTTTCATCCCACAGGGCTTTGATTGGCCCGAGGCTATAGCAGAAGACACTTCCCAAGGTATCACGCCGTGGGACTGAACCCGGAACCATGTAGTTGGAAAGTAAACTTTTTCCCATACAGCCAGGTGGTGTAAGAACAGAAAATTCTTCCAATAATCTATTGAATCCAAAATAAGAAATAAGAAATAAATAAATAAGCAATACGATATGGATGCCATTCAGATCTTTAAAGAGGTTTCTGCGTGGCCACTCGATCTACTAAAGAAAGAGGCTAAAAAGGAAAATTACACATTGGATAGAATATTATGGCTGGTGTGTCTTTGATAATGACTGTTTGATCAGGGGACTAAATTCCAACTCTAGCAGCATCTATTCCCTGTCTTTATTTATTAAAATATTGTTTTTCTGTCTCAGTAACAGGTGGGAAGTCAGCGCTCAAAGCATACGAAATGGTGAGAAGATGATGTTATCCGCCAACTGGAGATATCTAAGGAACCCGGGAGCCAGGGGGCGGTATTAAAACAAATGACTTTTTAAGTCTACCACATAATAATAATAATAATAATAATAATAATAATAATAATAATAATAATAATAATAATAATAATAATAACAACAACAAAATACAAAGACCTGGAAATAGAGGTAACTCGAATGTGGAAACTAAAAACAGAAACAATTCCTATTATAGTAGGTGCTTTAGGTATAATAAAAAAATATTCAGACAAATACATAACA
>NC_068997.1:32905923-32910456 GCF_001194135.2 Octopus bimaculoides
ATAATAATAATAATAATAATAATAATAATAATAATAATAATAATAATAATAATAATAATAATAATAATAATAAGAAGAAGAAGAAGAAGAAGAAGAAGAAGAAGAAGAAGAAGAAGAAGAAGTAGTAGTAGTAGTAGTAGTAGTAGTAGTAGTAGTAGTAGTAGTAGTAGTCTTCAAGCAAACTTCTACACAGTCTACATTCATCAAATTCTCTATTTACAAGGTGCACCCGACGTTATTGTACAAAGTACCTTTTCAAGGTGTAGCGTGGGATCGAATCCAGAAACATAATTGAAAATATATCAAATAAGTCCCAAGGAAATGCTGGACCAAAAACTCTACTGGGTTGTTAAACACACATTCCACAGTCTACAAAGCGTCGTATGAGATATGGGAAAAGTAAAACTGAAAATTAACGCAAAAATTAATCTTCAATATATTAATGGATGTGCAGATATTTACGATAAACAATAAAATAATCCCGGAAGCATAAATAGAACAATTCATACACCGAAAACAAAGGTGACCATGTGACCAAAAGTGACCAAAAGTGACCAAAAGACAACTGACCATGGCCAAAATAGAGATAATCTTGTACAAACTAATGAAGCTAGTGGGCAATTAGTCCACAAAATACAAACACATAAGCCGTACAACAACAAGATAACAATAGAAATGACCACATATATAACAAATGAACATTAATTTTATCTTACATAGAAAGAACAAGGTATAACAGGAAAGCAAAAATATACACAGAGAAAATAAAAACGTTAA
This sequence comes from Octopus bimaculoides, assembly GCF_001194135.2. Lineage (NCBI taxonomy): Eukaryota > Metazoa > Mollusca > Cephalopoda > Octopoda > Octopodidae > Octopus > Octopus bimaculoides. The sequence continues at coordinate 32,906,701 of NC_068997.1, forward strand.
ACGATGGTGGCTACCACACAAGTCCTTGTGGAAAAACCTACCAAATATCCAAACACAATATACAATATTCCCACTCTTAACAACAAACAAAATAAAAGCACCCAGCATAATAATCTAATCACAGCCAGGAATAAGGAAAATTTATCTGGATAAAAAAATGGAAATGAAATATTAGTAACTACATTATACAAGAATCGACGAAAACGCCCCACCAAGCTACGATTTAACAGACACGTCCATGAAATGATAGATTAATGCAAGATGCCGCAAGAAATTCTTTTAGCCAGAGTAGTATCGAGGGAAATCAGGATCAATTTTAATAGAATAAGAACCTTTTGAACAAGGAAACAGTGGAAAAAAATATAATAGAATTGGAAAGAAAGACTGAAAAAATCCCTTCGTGAAATTGAAAATGTACAGGATCTAATGATAGAATGGACAGTAGTAAACCAGATATTTTTCAAGTGTAAAAAGACATCCTGGAAGTAAAGGAAAAACTGAAATCATCTTAGCCAAGTTATAGCGGATATACACGCTGTGAAAAGTGTGAGCACTTCTTTGATGAGAGTATGTTATTTGAAACAAATAGCAAAGCATTCCAGAGGGACATCCAATACCCCAGGGTCTTAACAAGTAAAAACACAAGCAATAATGTAATCCTGGATACAATGCATCTGGAAAAATGGAATAGTCACGGTTGGAACGCCTTTAATGATAGATATTTCGGCTAAATAACAAAAACAGAGACATCCAAAAAAAGTAAAATAAATAAACTAATACAGTATTAAATTACACACCAACCTTAGTTGAGCCAAAATATCTTCGAAGAAAATATGGAACAGAAACATTCAGCCCAATCGATGCATACAATAGATTAAACAAAAAAGGGAAGAGAGAATGTTATATCACACACATAGCCCCGCACAACTTGCAGGGAATTCACTAATGCAATAATAAAGAATGTTGCTAACTACAGAAAATCTCTCGGGATTTATAGTCTCCAATATATGGCTAAAATATCTAACCAGTATTGATGAATCTCTGACAAGAGCATTCAGTAAACTCTACTAAACAAATTAGAATCAATACCCGACTGGCTGTTAGAAGGGGAAACACTATTGATTCTCAAAAGTAAAGCATCAGATACCCCGAACAACAAATCAAAAGCATGTTTGCTATCAGCTACACCTACACTCTACAACAGGTATGCTGTTCAAATGGAAATTAATGGCAGAGAACAGAAAGGGAAAAGGTGTATTGTTGCAAAGAACAGTTATTAGTGAATTGAGCAAATACCGAAGAGAGTGAGAAAAGACAGATAAACTCAAGCATAGAATCGATTGATTCTAGAAAAAGTATTTGATAGAACACCACACTCTTGAATACTGGAAACACAAGAACGTAGGTTCCACTCTAAGGCAGTATAACAACAGTACTATGTCCAAATAGAAAACGGCAATATTACTGCAAGACAGAACATAATAAAAATCTGCCTTTTCACCACAACAAAAATGAGTTTTTTCAGAAAATTAAAACGGAATCATCCCTTACGATTAGACAATATTGATACAATTCAGCATTCACAAATAAAAGAGGATGTTACAAAATAACATTAGAGAAAAGTGAAGTAAATGCTTCAAACTCAGTACAAGAAGTAAAATAATAGGTATAGATACTCGAGCCAGCTCAAGCATAAACTACTTGATTCAATATGATAATTTGGATATGAAGTGAACAGAGCCTAACGAGGAAAATCAGCAAACTAATGATTACATTACTTCAATCTTCAAGTCGATATAGAACGATATAGAAAAATGAGAGATAGAGGGAGGCAAGTCTGATGATTCCTATGAAGGTTAGGTAGAGTAAAAAATAACTATAGAGCAAGGTGTCTGAAAACATTGTCAATTTTGGAACAACTGCTAGAAACAGTTGGTAAAATTGGTGAACAGACGACTATCGAAGAATAAGAAAACTTCATATTTTGGAAGGTTATAAAAGACTTCCGGGATTTTCCCGTTAATGATTTAATCAGAGCAATAAGTAAACGGCATCCATGGATCTTTTCAATGTTGATGAGGGGAAGGAAGAATTTACTCTAAGACTAGAATCGTGACTCGAAGGCTTGGAACAGCGTCAATTACTTTAAAGATAGGCAAGGAACATGTGGTGATGTTAAACTAGGTGAAGGAATAAAGCTACTATACAAGTATAGGAACGATTCATCGATAAATTTCATCACAGTTTATGCCTAACAAATTTTTCTCGAAGACTTTAGTTAACCTCGGATTATAGTGGAAGACATTACGCAAGTTCCCGTGCTCAGGGTTTGAAACCGATACAACAAAATTGTAAAACGTGCATCTTTATCTGATCTCTATGTGTTAAAATGGTATGACATTGTGTTAAAATGGTATGACAAAACATTGGGCACCATTGCAGTAGCATGATCAAAAACAAGACGGTTGAAAGGAAATAAATACATGTTACAAAATTAGATGAGATAGGTATGGTGGGAGGGAACATCGTTATCTTCAAACGGTCCCAGGATTCTGAATATTACATTGACTACCAACCATTACCAGAAAATCAAAATTAACTTAAGAAAAAACATTCCTAAAATCATGTATAGAGGATTAGAAGTTTAATCAAGATGGCTCACTCATGCATTGAGGCTGATATACACGTGAATGTCAAAGCGAATGGGAAAATTCAAATAAAATGTAATACGGATTATTACTTTTTCATGACTCTAACTTGAAATTGGAGATTTATTTATTTATTAGATTACATAATAAATAAATTCATTCGATATAACGTATCGAATACTTAACTTTAAGAAACCACTTTATTATATATATATATTATTAAAGCCCTAAAAACTCTTCACAAACTGTTACTCAGAGTTTCATCTTACCGTTCTTCGAACATTTGTGATCACAACTGTCCGACGAACAGTAACGTGGAACTTTGAGTAAGTTTGTGAAGATTTTTCGCCTTTAATAAGAAGCATATTATTCTACCTTATTCGATTACTAATTTCTGCACCTTGTTTTGCATTTATGTGCTTATTTGTGTGTGTGCGTGTATATATATATACGTATGTGTGTGTACGCGCGTGCGTGTAAACAAATATATTTTTTTATAGATTCAGCTCAGAGCTGCGGCCATGCTGATGCACCACCGTTTATAATATATATATTATATTATATATTTGTGTATATGTCTCTTATTTCTGGCACATACACACACACACATGCAAAAAGAGAGCGAGAAAGAGAGAAAGAGAGAGAAGTAATGGAGAGAATGCAGGTTAGGAGACAAGCAGCCAGGTTCACAAAAAGAAAATCGTAAGACGACGCTATGATATATATAAATCATATGTAACAAACATAACGTTCACCAAGTTTGTCTCTTTTCTTTTCGTATTTTTTCTTTTCTTTTCGTATTTTTTTCTTTTCTTTCATCAGATAAGCCGCAGCACAATGAGATACATTGTCGCATTTTTATACTTAATTCTACCTCTAGTTTTACTAGCTGTGATTAAATCTCTCAGCTCTAGACTGCAGTACCTGCCTGAAGCCGCACGCATGTTTTGATAACACGCCCACCACCAACAATCTATATTTGGCTTCATCCGCTAAACTGGTTTAACTTACATTAGAGAATACTAATGAGATTATGTCTTGAATTCCTCCAACGTAAACACACGCAAACATACATACATATATATATATATATATATATATATATATA
>NC_068997.1:32910649-32912623 GCF_001194135.2 Octopus bimaculoides
TGTGTGTGTGTGTGTGTGTGTGTGTGTATATATATATATATATATATATATAAACATGCACGTATACATATATACATATATATGCATATCAACATACACACACGTACAAGCACACATACACACATACGCGCACACACATACACACATACACGTATACATACGCATATAGATATGCGTGGAGGCGCGTGACTTTGTGGTTTAGGTGCTGCACTCATGATCATAAGATTGTGGTTTCAATTCTTAACCCGGGCGATGCGTTGTCTTCTTGAGTAAAACACTTCATTCTACGTTCCTTCAATCCACTCAACTCACAGAAATGAGTAATCCGTCCAGTAGAGGCTTATACATGTTACAGAATCTGGGAAACCAGCCTCATGAGCTTAGAGCTTGTGAAGAACTTTTTACACACGCACGCGCGCACACTATTCTTAAACAAGCATATTATTGATAGTGACTGAAAGGGAGAGAGAGAGAGAGAGAGAGATAGTAAATTCAAATAAACAAACAATAAAATTAACAATAACTGATAACATGAGGACGTGCACAAGGAATGTATCAGTTTGACACTCAGTAAAAAGAGAGACTGACGTTTCGAGCATAGCTCTTCGTCGGAAAGGAGAAAGGGAACAATTCAAAGAAGGAAAAGAAATCGCCAACAGCATGTGTGTAGCTACACTGCTTGATATATATATATATTGTATCGCCTGGTAACCACGCTCCTAACTTTTCTCCTTTCATCGTGTCTCTTTGTATTTATATTTTATATTCAGGTTTCTTATTTATATTTCATATTCATATATTTTATATTTAATATAATTTTCATATTTTTTCATATATGTTTTCCTTTTTTGCATATTCTTTTATTCTTGTATTCATTTCTATCATTATGACTGCGGCCACGCTGGAGCACCCCTTTAGTCGAACAAATCGACCCCAGGAATTATTCTTTGTAAGCCTAGTACTTATTCTATCGGTCTTTAGCCGAACCGCTAAGTTATGGGAACGTAAACACACCAACATCGGTTGTCAAGCGAGGGTGGGTGAACAAACACAGGCACACAAACATATATACATATATATATACATATATATGCACATACATACATACACATATATATAAATATGTATACGACAGGCTTCATTCAGTTTCCGTCCAACAAATCCATTCACAAGGCTTTGGTCGGACTGGGGCTATAGTAGAAGATACTTGCACAAGGTGCCACGCAGTGGGACTGAACCCGGAACCATGTGATTGGTAAGCAAGCTAATTACCACAGCCACTCCTGCGCCTCTATAGTCATTTGCATGTTTTCATATATTTTATATCTTTTTGCATATGTTATATTCTTACATACCCCTTTAATGTTTCTATCATTTCTTATATTCTTATATTCCTTAACTCATTTATTTTCATTTCTTTTTATTATAGTTTATATTTATATCGCACGTTTATATTCTTATATTATATCTATCCACATCACATACGTCATTCGCTTGGTTCTACATTTAAGGTTTTCGCTTTTTATTTACCTCCCTTTATATTCGCAGTTCACTTTCTTAGTATCTCCCATACGATCCGTTTGATTTTTCGGGTCTTTTCGTACCGTTTTATATTCAGTACATTATTTAAACTGCTTGGTTCGGTTGAATAGTCCACTCCCGAAGAAGAGTGAAACTATTGGTAGCGTGGTTTATGCACGTGAGGTAATCATATAAAATAATATTTTCACTCTCGCCAGATGGAGTACTCTTTTTGTTGAATCTTATTACACTGATCAATTCATTATATATATAGGCGCAGGAATGGCTGTGTAGTAAGTAGCTTGCATGCCAACCACATGGTTCCGGGTTCAGTCCCACTGCGTGGCGTCTTTGGCGGGTGTCTTCTACTATAGCCTCGGGCCGACCAAAGCCTTGTGAGTGGATTTAGGAGACGGAAACTGAAAGAAGCCTCTCTCTCTCTCTCTCTCTCTC
>NC_068997.1:32913569-32914584 GCF_001194135.2 Octopus bimaculoides
ATATATATATATATATATATATGCATGTATGTATGTATGCATGTTTGTGTGTCTGCGTTTGTCCCCCACCAGCGCTTGACAACCGATGTTGGTTTGTTTACGTCCCCCGTAACTTAGCGATTGGGCCAAACAGTCCGATAGAATAAGTACCAGGCTTACGAAGAACATGTCCTGGGGTCGATTTGTTCGACTAAAGACGTCGCTCCAGCATGGCCGCAGTCAAATGACTGAAATAAATGAAAGAATATATATATATATGAATGTGTGTGTGTGTGTGTGTGTGTGTGTGTGTGTGTGTATGCTTCAACCATGCTGGAGCACCACCTTATAGTCAAATGACCGAAACAAATAAAAGAAAAAAGAACATATATATATGTATGTATTAAATTAGAAATTGAAAGCATCGCTAGTAATGCAGGCATTACCATGTGCTCTGTTTATTCGCAGAATTCGCTGCGGGATAGCGTTTGGGGAGATTCCCTAATAACGATGGTTGTTAAAACACCTGAAAGTCATAGACCAGGTGAAACAATTCGAGTGAGATCGACTCAAGAGTTGCGGATACTGATATTTCGCCATTATTGTGGCTTATCAACACCATGCACTTGGTTCAAACGGAAGACGAACTGAATCGCTGGTCTATGACTTTATACAAATAGTGTGAAAACTATTGGTTGATGTGCTACGGCGATGCACAAGTGGAAGTAAATTAAATTGCGAATAAAATGCAGTGATAGTGATGTAAACATTATCCATCGTACGCAAACAATGTATGTGTTTTATTTAATCACCGAATTCACCGCAGTGTAGCGTTTTAACACACAGCGTTATTAGGGAATTTCCCCGAAACGCTATTCCGCAGCGAATTTGGCGAATAAACAAAATACATACATTTTGTACGTACGATAGATTATATATATAATACAAATAATATATACATATATATATATAATATATATAAACACAGAGAGAGAGAGAGAGAGAGAGAGAGAGAGAGAGAGAGAGAGAGAGAGAG
>NC_068997.1:32914721-32919628 GCF_001194135.2 Octopus bimaculoides
GAGAGAGAGAGAGAGAGAGAGAGAGAGAGAGAGAGAGAGAGAGAGAGAGAGAGAGAGCGGCAGGCAGACAGATCGACTGAGACAAAGATAGACAAACAGACAGACAGACAAACACAGAGAGAAGGGGGAGATAGAGAAGATAATTTGAGAATGACGGAAAAAATAGCAAGAGTAAAAATGTCTCTGAAAATTTCCAGTTGCTGTAACTTTACACTCAGCAACGCAGATGAGCGATGACCTTGTTTATATTTGATGAAGGTAAAACGATTAACTCCAAAATGGCCACAACACGAAAGCTCTCATCAACTGACAACTATGCGATGATATTGTATTCAATAATTTTGCTTTTAGTCGTGCCAGCTGTTCAATTGTAATTGTATGAGAAACATGACAATTGTATCTGTTGAAATTTGCAAAGAATTCCTTCACCGAATTCTCTCTTCTGTCTTTAAAATCCGCGGAAGTTGGTTGGACAATGAGAATAGAGTAGCGTGCAGCAATTCACCGACATATTTAGCAAATATTAAAGACTAGCCAGTAGAATATTTATTTCTTCCTTACAATTCACAAAACCCGGAAGGAGAAGGGTTCTACGTGGTTGTTCGAACTGCTAGAAGTATCAGCTAAAATCTCCTTCAAATTACACTCCAGAAAAGGACACCTTGAATAGGTTCCTGAGTTTCCTGTACATAATAAAAGACAGGACGGTCATATCTGGCATGGCTCTGATTAGAGGTTTGTTTGATCAGGACTCACTTGAGTCTAAATGACAATAACTGACGTTTCATCTGGTTAGTAATCCGGTGAAGCACAGCTTCTAGGAACAATTCATTTCGGTTTTGACTTCAATACAAATTTCTTGACAAGCCATTTATCTTGATGATTTCAATACATTAAGCTTAGATGTTGCTTGGTTTTTACTTGTACACAACTCTCTACAAATGTTTATTTATTGTGGTTACTCAAAACAATTTGCTTTTAGACCAAAGTTTCACAGAAACTTGCATGACAACAGGATTATAATGAACCATAACTACAATCCATATATATTTTGGTTTAGTAAAAAAACTGTTTTTATTGATTCTTTTTAAATGTCTCACCATGTACGAATAAATATTTTTCCATCCAGTGCTAGCAAGAGTTTTTCTTGTCCGAGCATTAACTAGTCACTATACTTTGACATTCAGAAGTTGCTAGAAAATATTTTACAGTTATATGTGCATATAATTACATATTCAAAATATAACTATATTTACATTGTTTTCATCAGTAACATGGTCAAAGATTCTCACAATGCTGGTGTTTGGATTTTTTATCTAAAAACAGAATAGACACGTACACACAAACAGATATATACAAACATACACAAACGCACACAAACAGATATATACAAACATACACAAACGCACACAAATACATGTGTGCACAAATACAGGCACGCACACACACTCTCTCTCTCTCACACACACACACACATATATATATCGATGACATATTTACCTATATTCATTACATTCACTCTAACACACACACACACACACACGCCCCCACACACATTCACACATACATATATTCTGTATAATTTTATACATACGTACATACGTACATACATACATACATACATACATACATACAGGCAGGCAGACAGACAGACAGAGAGCCAGGTACACAGACAAATACATATATATATATATATATATATATATATATATATATATATATGTTCTCCTTACTGCAGGCACCAATAAACATTTTTTTTTAAAGTTTCTTAATTCTACTCTTTGGGGATTTCTCGTCTGACAACTCTATAACTAACTACACTTACACATCGTGACTTGTGACGACCAATGTCAAATTAAATATATCAGGAGATTCTACTGAAGATCGTGCTACAGAAATTATTTTGAGCAACTACAACGATGAGTCTAATATTGATTTCCCAAATTATGAAACAAGAGATAAAGAGAACAGAGGCCCTATGAATATTAAAGAGACAGAATATACAGAAACGTAACCAATATTTTTAAGTGGAGCCTAATATTACTACGATTATTTTACCTCATATCTTTACATTTGTTGAAAGCAGTTACAATCTATCAACAGATGAAAAGACTATTTGATTATTTTTTCAAATTAATTCCGATAAGAATTTTTAATGGTGACTGAAAATCGGCATACGGGACTGTGAATCTAGATAAAAAATTATAATACATTTATTATCTCTTTCTATCTGTACACAGTCTGTCTGCTTCGATGAAATACAAACGTTAGTATTAATATCTTCATAGGAATGCGACATTTACTAAGAATAATCAATTATTAGAGTACTGTTGAACATATTTATGATGATTATATAACCAGGAAAATGTATAGAGATTGTCTTGTGTCTATGACGTGTCTAAAGGACGCTTTAACCAAAACAACACACACACAAAAAATGACGTAAATTACGACCTTCTATTCAATTATGGTTACTAACTGAGATATACCACATTAATTTAAGACTAGTTGAACAGTTAGGTGAAAATAAAAAATTGTATCCTGCAAAGACTGATGAAATTCTTCCCTAAAAGGCGAGGTAAGCTGCTACCAAATATAGTATAAAGTGCTGGTACTTTCAGTAGATACATATTTTTTTGTTTTATATTCTAAAAGGAAAAGCCTAATGTCTAGTATTCAACAATTCTGTATGGAATAGTTATTAACTGTCATGATCCCGTAATGTGAGGCCAGTGAAGTCTTTTAAATCACTGAATTTGTTTCTTGGTTCATGTCTCTGCGCTGTCTCTTCTGGTTCCGCTGTTTTTTCATTTTGATGACTGTGATCATCATCTGTTCCATGTGTCAACAGTGTATTGAAAGTTGCTAATAAGTGCTCCAACGGTTCGTACGTTGTCACTGGCTCCACTGGTGCTACATTCATTTGTTTCATCTGTAGGTGTTGTTAAACCCGAGACTGTAAAATAGCTTGATAGCTTTTGACATTAACAAACTTTGCCAAATCGCTTTTCTTTGAGTTTGTGTTTTTGGTATCCACTTAAGGACTTTCGTAAACACGCTGTTATTTCTCTTGGGTCTTAACTGCTGTTAAAAATAGGATAAAATTTCCCATCAACAGCAGGACAGAGCTTGATTGTAGAGGATGAATACGATGCAAACAAGTGAAGAATGCTTTTATCCAAGTCTCCAGTTCAATGATCAGACAAAAACCTACGAAACAGAAGTATTGATCATTGATGAAATAAAAAAAACATAAAGAAATTAATCTTAACCCATTCCCTCAGAACTAATTATTTTACAGTTATAGCTTCAGGAAAATTGCATTGTCGAGTTGTTTAAATCAAAAAACATTATTATATATTTTTACTATTTTTTTTAAGGCGTCGTGCTGGCAGCATCTTTAGCGCATCGAACAAAATGCTTGGTGGCATTTCTTCTCGCTCTGTACGTTCTGGATGCAAACTCTACGGAGGTCAACTCTGTCTTTCATCCATTCAGGATCGATAAAATAAAGTATAAGTCAAGTACTGAGGTCGATGTAATCGACACTTCGCCCGTCCGTCCACCCAATGTTGCTGGCCTTGTGTCAAGATAAGAAAGAATTGCTTTATTTCTTACGCAAGCGTTGTTTTTATCTGTACGTCAGAGAAACTCCTGCAGACGATAATTAGTATACATTTACTATTGACTTGGCATAGCAGTTCATTGTCATGGCAAAATATATTTCCGACCAAGATATGAAAATTCTGAGTCATTAACTAGGATAAGCTCTAATCCTACTGGTTGTGTCCGGTCTGTGCTGGCAGAGAAAACTGACGATAACTGAGAATTCACGCTGTTCACATATTATGACGGAATGTCTAAATATAATTCGGACATTCAATAGCTTTTTATAATATTTAACGTCTCTAAGGCGGCAAACTGGAAGGGTTAGATACTATAAATATATATACATACACACAGTTTATGTCGAGTAACTCTAACATTAAAAATTCTATATACCAGTGTAAAATTACTTCTGGTAAAGAAGTATTTTTTGATATAGGGAATTCATCTTCTCAGTTATCTAAAAGAATTTCTAATCATTTCTCTACATTTAGGAATAGGAATAAACGTAACAGTACAGGGCTTAGTAAATTAATTTGGTATCTAAAAGACCACAATGAACAATTTAATTTAAATTGGTTGATTCTCTCAATTCCGATACCTTATGATAAAGTAAAGGAATTCTGTCTTCTCTGTAATTCTGAACTATTTTTTATTCTTTTTTCTAAAAATTCCCTTGTAAACACGGTTATAGAGCGTGCATACCGATGTAAACATTAGCAGAAACTCACCTTTAGTTCATATAAGTGATATCTATCATTACATATAATTTACACATTAATTTTCTTCTTACATTTCACATTCATTAGATATATCTTTTTCCAAGAGTTTAGGGTTTTATTTAATTTACATATCGTTATATACTTCTCCTTTATTAGTTTTTTCTTTTCTTTACCCCTCCTCTTTCTATAGGCTACCTCTGACGTTATATCCTCTCACGTTTTTTTAGAACAAACTTAATAGCGTTCAGTTAATCACTACACATATCCATCATATTCTGTTAAAATGTCTTATTGACGAGTTTTATTGCTTCATTTCCCTGAAGAGAAGATTACACTGTTTTACACCGTTTTATTCCTTTAGAATAACACCAATGATATCTTCGAAACATGTGTCGGAAGTAAAAGAATTTGAATAACACCTGTGTTTAACTCCATTTATTTATATACATATATATATATATATATATATATATGTGTGTGTGTGCGTGTGTGTGTGTGTATGTGTGTGTTATATATATATACATACATACATACATGTACGTATGTATGTATATTTATATATACGTATTGTACTTATAT
>NC_068997.1:32922718-32927718 GCF_001194135.2 Octopus bimaculoides
GCATCATAGCATCATAATTTTGAAATATCTATAAAACCATCAAAAGCTTGTTTATTTTTATGTTTTTTTTATTTATTATTAGTGTTGCTTAATATGTTTTGCTAAAATTGCTCTTTCTTTTCAGATATCATCAGAAAAAGATAATTAAAATTCTTTAAAATGACAGATCTATAGGACTTTCAAAGAAGTCAAATTGTTGGTGCTCGTATGGCAGGTGCTAGCGTAACGAAAGCAGCCGAAATGTTTAGTGTATCAAGATGTACTGTCTGAAAAGTAATGACAGCCTTTCAGAAGGAGGGAAAAACCTCCTCGTCGAAATAAAACTCCGGAAGAAAACCAAAACTTTCAGATAGGAACGTCGGACCCTTACGCCAATTGTTAGAAAGGATCACAAAAGTACAGCTCCCAACATTACGTCAGAGCTTCATGACCACCTTGAGAACTCAGTTTCCACAAAAAGTATTCGCCGGGAGGTGCACAAAGCCGGATTTCACGAGAGGGCTGTAATCAGAAAACCACTACTTTCAAAAACAAACGTTGCAAAGCGTTTAGTGTGGAGTAAAAACCTACAAAATTGGTCACAAGATCAGTGGAAGAATCATATTTTCTAGGACGAGTCATCCTGTACCGTATTTCTGACCACCGGCCGAGTATGCGTGTGGAGACAGCCAAAAGAAGCATTTGACCCAGACTGCCTTCTTCCAACTGTTAGACATGGAAGAGGATATGTGATGATCTGGGGACTTATACCTTGGAAATCCGCCGAACCAATGGTTTCCCCTCATGGCAGAATTAATAGTCAAGACTATTTAAGCATTTTATCTGATCAAATTCATTCTATGTTTGCGGAACTGCTTCCGGAGTGAAACGCTATCTTTCAGGATGATAATGCACCAATTCACACAGCTAAAGTTGTTAGTGAATGGCACAAGGAACATTCTAGTGAAGTTGAACATTTTATCTGGCCACCACAGTCCCCAGATCTCAATATTATTGAACATTTATGGAGCATTTTAGAAAAACAAGTAAGGAATCGATATCCTCCACCATCATCACTACAAGAACTGGAGACTGTTTTAGCTGAAGAACGGACAAAAATTCCTTTGGAAACAATTAACACTCTGGAAACATGGATCATCATCATTCCTAAACAGCTGCGCTGTCTGGCAGAAGGAACATGTGCTAAAGCATGAAGTCTTTTGACATACCTTTTCGACCTCGGTGGAATTTGAACTCAGAACGTAAAGGCGGACGAAATACGGCTAAGTATTTTGCCCAGCGTGCTAACGATTCTGCCGCCTTAGGGGTTCTAAATATTAAGTCCCCTTAGTTTTATACTTGATTCGCCACTAACATACATACATACATGTGTGTGTGTGTGTGTGTGTGTGTGTGTGTGTGTGTGTGTGTGTGTGTATACATACGTTTTGTTGTATTTAATGTGAACAATAACCGTATCACAATTTACAAGGGGTTGATTCCTATGAGTTCTGTGGTGGTTGACCAGGCCTGCATTATACATACATACATACATACATACATACATACATACATACATACATGTGTGTGTGTGTGTGTGTGTGTGTGTGTGTGTGTGTGTGTGTGTGTGTGTGTGTGTGTGTGTGTGTGTGTGTGTGTACATACGTTTTGTTGTATTTAATGTATTTTTCATTTATGGAATAACTGAACGCCACACATCCCGACTTTTGTTAACGGTAATTTGTATACATTTGTATACGAAGTCCCTAGTCTTATGTTAAAGGCATGAAACTAAGTTTTAGTATTTTTCGGTCGATAACTGATGAAGTATTAGGGTTCTGGTATCTGTCCTACCTGTACATCATGTAGTATTTAATGCATTTTTCATTTACATGTGTGTGTGTGTGTGTGTGTGTGTGTGTGTGTGTGTGTGTGTGTGTGTGTAAATGAAAAATGCATTAAATACTACAATACTGCAATACTACAAGACGTACCAGAACCCTAATACTTCATCAGTTATCGACCGAAAAATACTAATACTTAGTTTCGTGCCTTTAACGATAAGACTAGGGACTTCGTATATCGGCGGCACCCGCAAGATTTGCGGAGTATTAGGGCTCGAGCAAACAAAATAATACAGGGTGAACGTACGGAAATAAACAACGTGTTCACAAATTATAAGAACAAAAATATGTAGATTATGAAAAACTGTGTGATTAAGGACCCTAAATATTGGCTTCAAATTTTGGCACAAGGCCTGCAATTTTGAGAGGAGACAAGTCGATTACACCGACCCCAATGCTCAACTTTTTTTATTTTATTTTTTATTTATTTAGTCGAACCCAAAAGGATGAATGATAAAGTCAACCTTGGCGGTATCTGAACTCAGAACGTGGAGCTGGACGAAATGCCGCTAAGCATTTTGCGCGGCTTGCTAACAATTCTGCCAAGCTCGCCGCCTAAGGGACTCTATACATTGGTTTCAAATTTTGGCACGATCTCAGTGCTCGGCTGATACTTATTTTATCGACCCCAGTGTTCAAGTGGTTCTTATTTTATCGATCTCGAATGGACGAAAAGTAAATTCGACCTCGGTGGAATTTGAACTCAGAACGTAAAGGCGGACGAAATACGGCTAAGTATTTTGCCCAGCGTGCTAACGATTCTAACGCCTTAGGGGTTCTAAATATTAAGTCCCCTTAGTTTTATACTTGATTCGCCACTAACCACGACTACTATATAATTTTATTCTCATTCACATGTATAAAAGTCCTTACTGCAAACATTTGGATTTACATATTCATTTGAGATATTTCATTTCCATTGAACAAATTTTACTGATGGATTTTAGCTAGAGAATTTAGCTGTTTAAAATAATATTAGCTTTATTAATCTATCACAGTTTTTAATGTAGTGTTGTATTTTTTGGTATCCATCTGTTTGTTAAGCTCTATATTTGCAGTGTTTGTTTTTAATCCATCTTTTCTTCCACGAACTCTTAACAATGTAGTTCAAATCTTTCTTCAACAGAATTTCTGGTTTATTAGAATGCTTTATTGAAAATTTTATTCTAGCAAAGCTAAATAAAGTGAAGACTTTTAAAACCTCTTATATATATGTAATGAATATTTAATGATTGTTTTATTATTGCAACTAGATTTATTGTTAATAAACTTACATGCTATTGAAATTGTTCTAAAGAATCTATTGCCAGAGTCTAGTGCTGTTATTGTTGTTGTTGTTCTTGTTGTGTTCTTTTTGTTGTTCTTGTTGTTCTTCTTCTTCTCCCCGTCCCACTCCTCTTCCTTCTGTTATGTATGCGTGTGTATATCTATGTATCTATGTTTGTAGAGTACGTGCGCGTATATGCATCCGTAGGTGTATGCATGTATGTATGTATGTATTTATGTATGTATGTATGTATGTATGTATGTACGTATGTATGTATGCATGCATGTATGTATGTATGTATTTATGTATTTATGTATGTATGTATGCATGTATGTATGTATTTATGTATGTGTGTATGTATGCATGTATGTATACATACAACCTTCGGTCTTTGCTATCCAAGACATATTTAACCCAATATTTAAACGCTATTACTCATAGCTTTTAGCATCTTCGAAACAATGTTACCAAAAAGAATCAGTCACACACACACACACATAATAACTGAAAGGCTCCGATTACCAGGTGGTAAACCGAGCCCGGTTTCCTTTTGACTACCCAATGAATGAAATATATGAAATTTTGAAGAAAAAGCTTATGTTCTTTCGTTTAAAAAACCGTTGGGAAGGACATTTGCGGAAATGGCTGCTTAAAGCTCACGCATTTAATTTCATTTTTGGTTGTCGTGGTAATATTATACAGGGTATTTCAAAAAATTTGATATCATTTGAGATGTAAATATCACAGAAACTACATAGTCAGAGCAAATGAAACTAAACAGGCTTAATGTTGAGCAACATAAGATTCATTCCTCTAAATTTGAGCAACTTAAGATTCATTCCTCCAAATTCAAAGGTATGTGGATTCCATGAACGATTTCACAAATGTTCAATATGCGCACCGCCTGAAACACGGCACACGTCAAGTCGGTAGTCCTGCACCTCCCAAACACGCTACAGCATGACTTGGGTGACAGTCTCCAGTGCGGTAGTGATTCTCTGCTCGAGTTCCTCTATGTTTGCAGGAAGAGGGAGGACATAGACCAGGCCCTTCACATAGCCCTAGAGAAAAAAA
This sequence comes from Octopus bimaculoides, assembly GCF_001194135.2. Lineage (NCBI taxonomy): Eukaryota > Metazoa > Mollusca > Cephalopoda > Octopoda > Octopodidae > Octopus > Octopus bimaculoides. Next base: position 32,926,943 of record NC_068997.1, read on the forward strand.
TTGCAAGGTGTCGACTCAGGTGAACGTGGCGGCCACTTCAACAGCACATTGTCTTCATCACCAGAACGCCCAATCCATCTCCCTCGCAGATTGTCATTGAGATAAGCCCGCACTGTGAGCTTCCAGTGAAGTGGAGCCCCGTCCTGTTAAAAAATGAAGTCATCATGTTCATTTGCAATGAGCAAGTTCCGAAGCATTTGCAGATGAACATCGCCGGTCACATTTCCCTCAAAGAAAAACAGGTCACCAAGATGCTTCTTGAAGTTGGCGCAGAACACATTCACTTTTGGTGAGTCACTCGCATGCTCAACTGTGGCATGGAAATTTTCTTCGTCCCAAATGCAAAGATGATGCTAATTGACTTTGCCATTCGTATGAAATGTGACCTCATCACTAAAAACAAGATGTTCCTTGAAATCGGCTTCTTCAAGTTTCTCTTGCATATCAACACAGAATTGTTTGCGCTTTCACTTGTCATCTGCCGTTATGACCTGAACGAGTTGCAGCTTGTAGGGTTTCATTAGGAAGCGTTTTCTCAGGATACGCCAAACTGTCGTTGGAGGAATCTGGCTTTCCAGACTTGTTCTTCTTATGGACTTCTTGGGGCTGCGCAAGAGTTTATGGAGAACCCGCTCGACCGTCTCTTCCGATGTTACTGGTTGTCCAGATCCTTTTGCCCTGCACAGACAACCTTCCTCTTTGAATTGTTTGTGCCATGTCCAAATCTGCATTGCCGTTGGTGACTTTTTAGAGAACTCTTTCACAAATGCACGCTG
>NC_068997.1:32929833-32936801 GCF_001194135.2 Octopus bimaculoides
AATTTTAATCCTTCAACTATCTATATACATACATACATATAAAAATAAGAGGAATAACCAACAAAAGTGGACTCCTATATGCTAGAAATAGATGCCGAATCATCTAACCACGAAAAATATGTTCTCAATAAAAATTTTGCGACACAACAGACTGTAAAAGGGCAAGACAAATGAAAAAATACTAAATAAAAAACGATTGACCTACGTACCATAGTTTCACCGGTTAAAATTTACATAAGTAAATATCTGCAGGCTCATCAGCGTAGTCTGTCGATTTATAAAATGTAATTTACAGAACTAGACACAAGACGTCCACCCGAAAGGGAGCACGTTTAGAGTTCTACAATTTACATTCAGTGTATCCTTTCAAATGTCTTCAATCTGGCGCGCTAAGTCCGGAAATAACTTTGCAGTTAATAAATTTTTGTAGCTAATTTACCGGTTTGAGAACATCATTATTTAAAATTTATTAATAACGGTAGAAATTGATATTAATCAATTAAAACCAGTGATCTAGCATATTAAAAAAATCCGAAGATAAAAATTATATTACATACAAAAATAAGAGGAATGACCAACAAAAGTTACTTATGTAAATTTTAACAGGTGAAACCATGGTACTTAGGTTAATCGTTGTTTTTTATTTAGTATTTTTTCATTTGTCTTGCCCTTTTACAATCTGTTGTGTCGTTAATTTTTTATTGAGAGCATATTTTTCGTGGTTAGTTGATTCGGCATCTATTTCTAGCATATAGGAGTCCACTTTTGTTGGTCATTCCTCTTATTTTTGAATGTAATATAATTTTAATCTTGGGATTTTTTTTAATATGCTAGACCACTGGTTTTAATTGATTAATATCAATTTCTACCCTTATTAATAAATTTTACATACATACATATATATAATATATATATATACACGCACGCGCATATGCACTCGCACACATATGCACGCGAACACATATACACGTTTTTCAATGTGTATATATTCATGTACATAAATATTTGCATACACATTATACGTGTGGACGTGCAAACGCGTACACGTATACCACTACTGATACACATGCACCTCACAGACATCCAAACACATACACACATATATAGCCAAACACAAATGCTTGAGAGAGAGGGAGAGGCGGCAGAGAGTGAGGTGGGAAGAGAGAGAAAGTTTCACATTCTACATAACATGGAGTTCTGGGAAAATGAAAACAGCGATGGTTGATGAAATTGATGAATTTTCAACAGAAAAACACCTGCACAATTATTTATCTTATCTAACATCAACACTACGAACAGCACTGACTGCACAACATCTATAGTGTCTAGTTTAGCAAAATGATGTTCGCGTACCGTTGTGATGCTGGTATGTGACAGTAACTAATGGTTATGCATGTACTGCATTTCTTTGTGATTATAGATGCTAAGATATCTACGTATACACATACAAAGACTTGTATCTTTTCGGCGAACTACGAAGTTATATGGACGTTAATAAACCAACATCGATTGTCAGGCGGTGAGTTGGAAGGCAAACACAAGAGATTTGTCCCAGGTATCACACAGTGTGACTGATCCCCGAACCACATAAAAGGGAAACAAGTTTAATAATCACACAGCCATGCCTACGCCTGACAAACGAAAGAAAAAGGTCAGTCTACGTGTTTAGCAGGATTTTCGTATATCATTAAAAAAAAAATAGTTCGATTCGGTACCATGCAACTAACATTATAAGAAGGGCAGATGAAAGCCACTTATTATAATCGCAGATAATACTACTAAATGATTGTTATCTACATGTAAAACGCTCCAAGAAAGAGACCAAAGGGCTTTTACCGCTCACGCACGTGTGTGTGTGTTTGTGTATGTCTCTCTCTCTCTGTATGTGTGTGTGTGTGTGTGTGTGTGTGTGTGTGTGTGTGTGTGTGTGTGTGTGTGTGTGTGTGTGTGTGTGTGTGTGTGTGTGTGAATAATATTGAAAATATAAAATGGTTTTAATGAACATAGTTTTTGGATGAAAAGAACTCGAACAGATTTTACTGGTTACCAACAGCAGCACCAACAGCAAAGAATGAACTTCACACCAACGGCATCATATATATACGTCTTAGCATTTGTTTGAACCAAGTGGCTACTGCTGATGACTGCTTGATAGACACGAAACATGATACTATTACATCAGTAGATGCTTGGTTTGTGATTGCTTTCAATGGTGAATAACATTCTTTCTTTATTGAGGAAAAGGATGAAGTACACTTACACTGTGATGAGATAACCACTAGCAAGGAATATGATAAAAATCTATCATCTTACGCAATGAAAATCGTTTAAAGTTGCAGCCTAACTTCAATAAATTTGTTTCTACATTTTGATAAGCAAATACACACGCCCACAGATACATACATATATAACATACACACACACATGCATACACGCTCACACACACATGCATATACATACATACATATATAATAACACACACGCACATATAATAACACAGAAGGGCTGCGGTTCACTACAGCTGTTTCAGACGTGTTCTTTATTGTTGAACAAAAGTGTTGCCTTATGCGAAAAAACCGTTTTCTTCGGGTGTATAAATAGAAAATTTAACAATCGGAACTGCTAAGAAAATAGAGCACTGGTTGTGGTAAAGGCGACACCGTCTTCGTTCCTCGCATACCAGTTATACCATCTAATATCCCATTCTAATTTAAGCTGTTACAGTTTCCAACCCACTTTCTTTTGTCATGAGGGGTCAAACACTAAAAGTTGCTGAATTGCAACTTGAAGAACAAACAGAAATTCGTGTATGAAATCCATAATTTTTCTACTTCAATTATTACATGTTTTTCTCTTATATAATACACACATATAGGACGAGTAAACCTAAATCTGTAGTCGTAGTCTCACCCTGGCTCAGATTCGAAACTGAATCTTTCAATTCTCCTTGGCCATACGGCCTATTCAAATGTCAAAAGAAACCGTGACCAAAGAGTTTAAAATGTATTTTTGCTATTATTCTCAAAAATTGTGAAGTAAGTAATCCTGTTGAACTGTGGAATAAGTTCAGAAATGATCTTGCTGAAGATTTCAAGCACCAAGTTCAGTTGAGTAATCCTGAGCAAGATATTGTTTTCACTGGTGCTATATACAATGCGGCTTTGATTGAAATAGCAGATCAAATTATTTCGATGGGAAGTGAACCTATAGAAAATTTAGGTCTCCCACTAACTAATATAGGGGATCTTCAATGTCTGTCCATTGAAATAATGAGGGAAATTTCCTATATGGACGACCTGACCATGTAACATAAATGATAATCTTCCTAAGCTTCTACCTTATTTTTTAGAGGCTCCAGGAGGTCCTTGGAAAACATTTGTAATTAAACTCCTCCTGGGTAAAGTTCGCCAAGAAAATAAAACAGCTTTATCTACTGCTACCTCTGGGATTGGAGTAACATTACTACCCGGAGGTCGGACTGTCCATTCGACATTCAAGTTGTCTTTAGATTTATCTAACAAAGAAGCTCCAGTTTGTAATATATCTCAAAATTCTGCAATGGGTAAACTAATACAAAGATGTCACTTAATTGTCTGGGACGAATGTACCATGGCCCACAAAAGAGTTTTTGAAGCTGTGGACAGAACATTACAAGACATTAGAAATTGTAATTCCATGATGGGAAATGTCACAGTATTATTGTCAGGAGACTTCCGACAAACACTACCAGTTGTTCCAAGAGGAACAAAAGTGGATGAGCTCAATGCTTCAATAAAGTTTTCTGTATTATGGCATAATGTGAAAACACTTAAACTGTCGACAAATTTGACATCGAAGCTTTCAAGAGATCAACCAGCTGAATTATTTGCAGAGCAACTTCTGAAACTCCGTGAAGGGAAACTTCCAATCGATACCGAACAGTTTCTTTCCAATATGTAATTCAACTGATTCCGTCGATGATTTGTGGCTGAAATCTTTCCTAATCTTCTTCATAATTACAATACAGATTGGATCTGTGAGCGAGCTATCCTGGCTCCAAAAAATGTTGCTGTACCTATGCTATTGGTAATATGCTATTGAATAAACTTCCGGGAGAAATATTCACTTATAACTCAATCGACAGTGTTGTTGATTATCAGGGTAGTGTTAACTACCCCAACCACCAGGTGCAGTTCCTCATTGTCTTCAGCTGCAAAAATGGACTCCTATTATGCTATTGCGTAATTTGTCTCAGTCAAAATTATGCAATGGTACAAGATTAATTGTGCACAAGCTTATGACAAACTGCATTGAGGCAAATATTTTCACTAGTTGTGGTAAAGGTGACACTGTCTTCATTCCTCACATACCAGTTATACGATCTAATATCCCATTCCAATTTAAGTTTCCTGTCCGAGCTTCTTTTGAGATGAGCATTAGTAAAAGTCAGGGCCAAACACTAATAGTTTCTGGATTGCAACTTGAACAACCATGCTTTTCACATGGCCAACTTTATGTAGGAGCATCACGTGTGGGAGAAAAAAGTAAATCTTTTTGCTTATGCACACCGAAATAAAACAAAAATCATTGTTTATAAAGAAATATTCACTGTTAATGAAACATGAATACTTCAATAACTTACTTTGCCATTACTATCACTACATTCAAGAATGAGTAAATTACCTATTTAAATGAACTGTATTATATAATTGCAATTACTGTATTAATGAAAATAATAACACTTACAACTCACGTATGATTATCATATAATAAACAAACTAAAATTCATGTATGAAATTGATCTTTTTCCTGCTTCAATTATCACATGCTTTTTTTCTATTATTACAATATTATATAATTGCCATTATTGAATTAATAAATAAAATAACGCATACAACTCACTTATTATTGTCATATAATAAACAAAAACAAAATCAAGTATGAAATTAATCTTTTTTCTACTTCAATTATTACATATTTTTCTCTTATAAAAATACACATACAGGAGGAGTAAATTATATATATAATAATACTCCGAATGGGGCTCCCAAGAAAAAGTAAAAGTAATTACCCGATCAACGACTAGTATTACTGCTAGTATATATATATATATATATATATATATATATATTTCGTTTATATTTATATAAAGGGCATTATTACAGAAAAATAATAACGCCACACAGTGGATATATATATATATACATATATACGAGGGGTTTGTTTGGGTTTCCGGCTACCATATCCACTCACAAGGGTTTGCCCAGCCCGCTGCTATAATAGAAAACACTTGCCTAACGTGTCAAACGGTGGGACTGAGCCCGGAACCTTGTTGTTGGGAAGCAAACTTCTTACCACACAGCCACTCCTGCACCTATATGTAGAGATATGTTATGCATATACGTGTAAATTCATGCATATATATGTGCGTATATGCACACACACATATATGTATACTTTTACACAGACACAGATATATATACACGTACATGCGTGCATACACACACACTCACACACAAACACACACACAACATATATATATATATATATATATATACGCAATGACATACACGCATATATGTACTTTCATACATATGATACTTATTCAAGTAAAACGGAAATCTACAAACAGAACAATTAATACACAAACGCACACATATAAACAGAGACATGCTTAAACTTAAACACCCACAAAAGGCCCCCCGACATATACAGAGAAACATACAAGCGCACAGATAATTACACAAGCAGAAGCACACAAAAGTAGGTACATAAACGCCCACATGTACACTTACAAACGCATACACAGCACAAACATACACATACACATTGCAATGGAAATCCACTGAAGTGTGAAGGAAACGCTTATGACGTGTGCCAAAGGTATTGGCAATGTCTGTCTCTGATTGGTTGATCTGATGACAGTTGTGCAGTTGGACAGGCCACCAGAGGAGCAGATGTCATATAAAGAGCAACGAGACACACATACACACATCTACTTCTATACATATATACATACTCACATACAAACACGCATTCACATGAGTTCAAGCGTGACAGAAACACGCGCGCACACATACACACACCCATACATGTTGGCAAGCTATAATACATATTTTGACATACACACACACATAAACGCGCGCGCGCGCACAACCACGCACACACACACACACACACATATTAGTGTTCTAACACAAAAATAAACATATATATGCATGCATGCATAATTTGTCCCCACATCCAGTATTTCTTCTTTCCCTCCTTTCTTTCTCTCTCTCTCTCTCTCTCTCTCTCTCTCTCTCTCTCTCTCTCTCTCTCTCTTACTCATCCCTTTTACTCCCCACACGACACCCTATACACGTGTGAGTCAGCGAAGCGAAGCAGAAACTCTAGACTTGCCGCTTCAACAGTCACTGGTCGTTCGTCACTACATAACAACTAAGTTTTTCTGGGATTTCGAGGTCACAGCGTTCACAAGCGTGCACCGCCACACACTGCTATCCATCGTCTTATAAGACCTGTATACTACCACTACTACTACTATACAACGTTTCCACCACCACTTACACTAGCGCCACCAGCATCACACCAACCATACATCGTTTTATATCACTACACACAATGCTACATTGTGTATATCACACACACATAAAAACACACACACACACAAACACACACACACACAAACACATACACACACACAAACACACACACACACAAACACACACTCACTTTCTCTCTTTCTCTCTCTCTCCCTCTCCCTCTCTCTCCCTCTCATACACACACACCGCGCACGCATCTTCAATCTCTTTCTCTTCTTTCCTCTCTTTTACAATATATTCTTTTATTCTTTTACTTGTTTCAGTCATTTGACTGCGGCTATGCTGGAGCACCGCCTTTTGCTGAGCAAATCGACACCAGGACTTATTCTTTGTAAGCCTAGTACTTATTCTATCGGGCTATTTTGCGATCCGCTAGCTTATGGG
>NC_068997.1:32937094-32937589 GCF_001194135.2 Octopus bimaculoides
GAACCATGTAGTTGGTGATGATACCGGTATGACTTTGGATCTCTTTAACAATTCAAAATAATGACATGTATTCCTCTTAATTCTACCTCAGTTCATCCAATTGTATATATTTATCGTTACTTTTCATTAAAAAAAAGCCTTTATTTTTTTATATCCAATGTGCATTTTCCCTTTTTCCTTACTTTCCCATATCTATACCACGTGTAGTCTCTTTTCTCTTTGAAACCTATTTCTATTATATATATATATATATATATATATATATATAAATTGTAAATGCAAAATATATATATATATATAATACAAATAATATATAAGTATATGCTTATATACGTACATGTATGTACATACCTACATCTACATGTGTATATAGATGTATATCTGAGTACAGGACGTCACAAAAAACGTGGACAAAATGAAAAACAGAACATAAACAGAGCACAGACAACAAACAGGCCACATAGAGAACATTTCCTTCATCAGCTGCCACCATTC
>NC_068997.1:32939968-32940563 GCF_001194135.2 Octopus bimaculoides
ATTAAAACCAAGTGGGAGAGAGCAGAGGAAGAATATATAAGTCCATCTTGACATAGCAGTGCAGCTGAAGATTGCTCTTCATATTGCATTTAAGGTAATGCTCACATTACTTAAATAAATTGAAGTAGCATGAAACGTGCGTACTGCAATCACTTTTGAAATCCGTGTTGCTTATTATTTGATTTTAATCACCCATCCTTTTGGGATGTGAAATTCGGGTGCCTTCGCATAAGTACCATATTCAAGCCTTGAATCTATATATATATGTATGTATGTATGTATGCATGTATGTATACGCGTGCGCACAATCATCATTTTGGACCACCAAGCTCCCCAAAAAGCTGTTGGACTCGTAAAACTCTTATTCAACCCCTTTAATTCCTGATATCATTTATATTCTGTGTAACTTGGACTTTTTTTATATGCATACATATGTATACTTTTTGTATTAAATGTATTTAAATTTTTTTGTATATCGACTTGCCTAACTTGCTTGTCCTTACAATTACTTCTTAACCTGCCCATATATGTATGTATGTATGTATATATATATATATATATATATATATATATATATATATATATATATATATAT
>NC_068997.1:32941061-32942368 GCF_001194135.2 Octopus bimaculoides
ATATATATATATATATATATATATATATATATATATATATATATATATATATATACACACACACACACATATATATATATATATATGCATGTATACGTACATACACACACACACGCACACACACACACACACATACACACGCATATACATCCCACACTCGCATGTCCATGTTTACAAATTACTGAATGAAAGAGCACGGTGTAGAGTTTTTATTCATTGGGAAATGGTGATGATTCACTCTGCTGTTGCTCTGTGTTACTTATTTAAAGTATATTTGTGGTAGCTTAGACAATATGTAGTGAATATGGCTGTATCTATAAACCGTTAGCTGAATCGATTTACATAGGACAAAGTGTGGCAGATTGTACGTCAATGGACTACTTTGATACAAAGGAAAACTACTGGACGATGTTTTTTTTTTCTTTTTTAGATATATATATTAGATAAGGAATTTGGATCGGTGGACCTGGAACGTTGAAGCGTCTGGAAACTATTTAGAAGAGATCTTTACCTGTGGCGATAGCCAGAAAGTAGCTCTGATTTCCACTGACTGCTTTATTACTGTTCCCGTTAACAAATCCTACAGAAAGCTCTATATCGCACACCTCAACGAAAGAACGGAATACATAACCAAGCGCATGTGTTGAGAATCCTACTAAAACAGAATCACCGAAGTATCCGTATATATTCGCGAGTTCAAGTGCAGATGTACCCAACCACCGAAACATAAGAACCTTGACAACTTTGAATCTGACCTCAAAATTTAGGAACAGTCTCCATTCCTTCTGCCACACAGTGAATAGCAGTAACCACATAATTTTAGGGAAAACAGCATGTGCATAGTAGCTAAACAACAACATAAATCTAAACTCTTGAAATATGTATAAAAAATTTACAAAAAAAAAGAAAAACAAAGAACTAATTTCCCAATACAAAACAGAAAACCGCGTTGACCACCTTAATATGAATGCACTGGATACCTAAAAGTCCGGTTTGTACAGAGATAAAGTCTTAGTAATCTCATGTAATATGAACAGCCATAGATTGTTTGGATTTTAAAAGTATTTAAATAAAAATACTTAAAGCGTTTGACTTAGATATTAGCACTCAGTCCATAATAACTGGTATAGCACTAGATTTAAATACAAGTTCTAACGTCAAACGAGGACAGTACATTAAATTGAATACACACATTCAGACAAACATAGAAACACACACACACACCAAAAAAAAAAAAATTAAAAATTAAATTTTAAAATCTATTTATATGTGTATATATATATATATATATATATATATATATATAT
>NC_068997.1:32942805-32944896 GCF_001194135.2 Octopus bimaculoides
GTGTGTGTGTGTGTGTGTGTGTGTGTGTGTGTGTGTGTGTGTGTGTGTGTGTGTGTGTGTGTGTGAGTGTGTGTGTGTGTGTCTATCTGTGTGTGTATGTGTACGTGTTTCTGTCTGTGTTTGTTTCCCACCACTGCGAGACAACGGGCGTTCGTGTGTTTACGTCCCTGTAACTTAGCGGTTCGGCAAAGGTGTTCGATAGAATAACCATCTGACTTTAAAAAATGCTGGGGCCGGTTCATTTGACAAAACTTTCTTCAGGGTTGTGCTCCAGTATGAATGCAGTCTAATGACTGAAATAAGTAAAAGAAGGTATTTGCGTGTGTGTGTCTGTGTGTGTAATTATATGTATATGTATATGTGCATATACAGGGTGCGATGAATAAATTGTCATCTAAATTATGCAAAAATAAAAATAACGCTGACATCTCATTTTAACAGATATATTTATCAAAATTACATAAGAATATCTTCAAATACTAAAAAGTAAATTCATTCAATAAAATCGCCATTGGCTTCACGGCCTCCGGACGACTTCGGAATCTCCTGCAATTCCTCTGGGCGGTCTCCTTGTTTTAGTTGGTGAATGCTGCCATAATCCTTGCCTTCAGTTCATCAAGGAGTTTTGTTGGTATCTCGTTCAACTGCGCCCCACACATAATAATCAATGGGGTTGCAATCTGGGAAGTTATGTGGTCAGATATTAGGTGTGATGTAGTCGCAGAAATTGTCTGACAGCTATGACTGGGTTCTCCTGCTTGTGTGGCATGGCCCCGTTGACAGACGTCGGGTCTTCCAGCAGCCACCCTCTTGACTCAGGGCTGCGCTAATCTCTCCAAGCACTTGATGTAGGCCGCCGTATTGAGTCTGAGACCGTGTGGAAAGATGAAAGGAGGCATAACGTTACCATCACTAGTGATCACTCGAAACACCATGAAGCTGACTGGATGTTTAATTTTTATCCCACCCGGCACGATTTTCATCACTTCCATTGCAATTTTATCACTTCCGGCACGATTTTTATCACTTCCGGTGCAAATGCCAAGCAGTACAGCATGTCGTTTCTAAATGTTTGGCGGAGTGAATTGCGTCGTAGTGCACAGACGGTGCCCAGCTGACCCTACTATATTGTGTAGTCGACAATATCAAAAACAAGCAATGCACATCCGCGAAATTAAAAATAAAAAATGGTGATAATTTACCCACCGTACCCTGCGTGTGTGTGTGTGTATATATATATATATGTGTGTGTGTGTGTGTGTGTAACTACTTGTGAGTTGTTGGCCATTTTTCTTCCTCCGTCTTCCTTTTCTCTTGGATTTTCCTCTGTTTCCTATTTCTGAAGAAGAGCTTTGCTCGAAACGTAAAACTAACTTTCTTTCCTTTCCTGAGCGTCTGTTAATACTTTGCATGCACCACTTACGCGGGTTTTATTTTTTTTACTTCTTGTGTTTTTTCTTCGTTTTTTTGTTGTTTTTTTTTGATTAATTACACTGGGGAACAGGGTCTTGGTTGTTTGATATTAGAGACATGTTTTCCCACTAATTCGAGTGTGCTGATTTCAAAAAATGAAATCCAGTTTGCTCTATCACGTCAAGATTTTTCACAAACTGAGATGTCCATTTTTCAACATTTCTGGTATTGCTACCATTTCTAAGGATAGATTTGACTTCATCAAATGCGAACGCTTGTATGGAGCTTGGCATACCTTTGAAAACATAGTTTTTCAATGTCATTTAAAGTAAATACAACTACAAAAGTGAAAAACAATAGTTATGATTTAAGTATCTTTAGTAAATAAAAAGTATCAAACTTGAGCAGCTTTCACTATTTTCAACATAACCAGTTTCAAATGTCATGAAATATGAATATCGGTACAGAATATCGGTACGCCTGGTAAACGGTGGTGTTTAAGAGAATGAGGATTGATCAAAACGGTATTCTAAAAATTCAGCTGGTTGGAGTGTTCTAAGAGGTACTAAAGTTGTCAAGAACTCAACTGTCAGTTAGATACATTTGAAATCTGATGAATACACTATGTATGAAAGCGCTAATTTTGTTAAAATACCATAATAAAAACGTGAAAACCAG
>NC_068997.1:32945135-32946425 GCF_001194135.2 Octopus bimaculoides
ATATATAGGCGCAGGAGTGGCTGCGAGGTAAGTAGCTTGCTTACCAACCACATGGTTCCGGGTTCGCACCTTGGGCAAGTGTCTTCTACTATAGCCTCGGGCCAACCAAAGCCTTGTGAGTGGATTTGGTAGACGGAAACTGAAAGAAGCCTGTCGTATATATATGTATATGTGTATATATATGTGTGTATTTGTGTGTCTGTGTTTACGTCTCCGTAACCTAGCAGTTCGTCATAAGAGAACGATAGAATAAGTACTACGCTTACAAAGAATAAGTCCTGGGGTCGATTTGGTCGACTAAAGGCAGTGCTCCAGGATGGCCGCAGTCAAATGACTGAAACAAGTAAAAGAGTAAAAGAGTAGAGTATATATATATATATATATACGTATAGTGTGTATGTGAGAGAGAGAGAGAGAGAGAGAGAGAGAGAGAGAGAGACAGACAGACAGACAGACAGACAGACAGATAGATAGAGACAGAAAGAGAAATACACACATAAACATACAAATATGTCGACATGTAGACAGATAAACAGGCATAGAGACAGTCACAAACAGACACAAGACAGACGCAAGACAGACACAAGACACACAGACACACAGACAGACTACACCTCGTTTACAAAAATATAGTGAAACGCGCAAAACCTTATCATTCCTGTGTTCCTTTATCTCTGGTATTATCAAAACTGCTACACCCAAACTTAACACCAACTCTACTCACCCCTTATAGCACCAGCCAAAACATCCCACTATCACCACCACCACCACCACCACCACTATTCCGCTAGAAGGCGTGGTAAAAGCGCAATTTTTTTCTAACGATAACTTCCACCGCCATCGGTCAGTGACTAGGTGTCATTGAGTGCGTTTTCTTCTTTGGTGTGAAATTTGTGTAAAGGTTACGTGTGTGTGTGTGTGCGTGTGTGTGTATGTGTGCGCGCGCGCGTGCGTGTGTGTGTGTATCTCCATGAAGAACTATGGTGAGAGAGAGACGGGTTGTTGTGGTGGTGGTGTTAGCTGCCATATGACGTGGGCATATGTGTCATTATGTTTTTTGCGTACCTATATGTATGTATGTATGTATGTATGTATGTATGTATGTATGTATGTATGTATGCATGTATGTATGTATGTACGGACGTACGTATGTATGTATCTATGTATATATGTATGTGTGTGTATTTATGTATGTATCTGTCTATCTATCTCTCAATGTATCTATCTATTTATCTATTTGTGTGTCTGTCTCTATGTACACACAATTTGATTTATCTACATGCATACACG
>NC_068997.1:32946835-32949314 GCF_001194135.2 Octopus bimaculoides
ATCTCTCTATCTTTATCTCTCTTCTCGTTATGTATCTCTCTGTCTACCTCTGTCTGTCTAGATAGATAGATAGATACATTTCTTTTATTAGCCACACGGGGCTCAGACAGAGAGACAGGCAGGAAAGCAGACAGACAGACAGACAGACAGAGACAGACAGACAGATGGATAGATAGATAGATAGATAGATAGATAGATAGATAGATAGATAGATAGATAGATAGATAGGCAGGCAACCAGCCAGCCAAACAGACAGGCAAAAAAGCAGGCAGAGAAAGAGAATTTTTGGTGTGTTGAGAAGTGTGTTTAGGAGTGCACTTGCATCATTATATGTGTATGTATGAGTAGACGTTATAGGTAGTATATATAATATGAAATGCGTGCGTGTCTTTATCTTGACGTAACTTAAGGGTGTGTATGTTTTTATAGTATATTTTCATGTCCGCTTTATATCATGTCTAAATAAAATGTGTATATGAAGTGTTGCCATTAGGTGCTTTTATTGTTATTGTGCTAAGTCAATGGATAATTGTATCGGAAAGAAATACATTCATATAAATTACATTCGTCTACGTTATAGTGATTAGTTTATATTGTATAATAGCTTGTAATGTTGGCGCAAGGCCAGCGATTTTAGCAGGAGTGGCTAGTCGATCACATCGACTTCAGTTTTTAACTGGTACTTATTTTATGGACTCCGAAAGGATGAGAGGCAAAGTTGACCTCAGCAGAATTTGTACTCACAATGTAAAGAACCGCAAAAAATGTTACTAAACATTTTGTTCGACGCGCTAACGACTCTGCCAGCTCACCGCCTCTTTGTATTGTGTAATATCCTTTCTACTCTAGGAACAAGGCCCGAAATTGAGGGAGATGGGCAGTCGATTACATCAACATTAGTCTTCTTTTATCGACCCCGACAGGATGAAAGTGCATAGTCGACCTCAGCGGAATTTGAATTCAGAACGTAAAAACAGAAGAAATGCCGATAAGTATTTTGTCCGGCGTGCTAACGATTCTGTGAGCTCGAAATGTATTGTATAATATAAAGTAGCTTATACGGCGGTGTGTTGGCAGAATCGTTCGCACGCTGGGCAAAATGCTTGGCGGCATTTCGTCCGTCTTTACGTTCTGAGTTCAAATTCCGCCGAGGTCGACTTTGCCTTTCATCCTTTCGGTTCAATGTGATCGACTTAACTCGCCCCCGAAATTGCTAGCCGTGTGCCAAAATTTGGAGTCAATATAAAGTAGCGAATGTAAGCTTTAGGAAAAGAGGAAGTGTGTGTATGTGGGGAGGTGACTCTCTATTTCCATGCCATGGTATGTGCTCAGAAAGTGAGTGGAAGAGGAGTATTACTGTGTTAGAGGCAGGTTCCATGTATTCATTTATGTATCACCCCAAATCAGCCCTATCTGAGTTGATTAATGGCCAAAAACTTTCGTTTCCTTTCGTGACCATCCAGTTTGGTTCAGAGTATGTAGGATTACGTGATCATACAGATCCTTTCCTTTCTCAAGACAGTAGGGTATGATTTGGGAGAGAATTGACTGTAACTACTAGCTGGGCGATCGACGGGTTAGAGACTGCATCATCAGCTGACGTAGTTTCTGACGTAGTGTGATAATAGTATGATAGAATTAAAACAAATCTCGAAAGAAACAGTACAACAAACGCGCCGGAGATATTTCAAAGGACGTTGGCCTGTGTGCGCTGCCAGCTACACCAAGATATGAAATTGAGTGGGTTGCTGTACACACATTCTGCCGCCATAGAATCGGCTGTTTTTATTCTTCATGCCAGTCAATTCAAGGACCAACCTTTCGATCTTGAAGAGTTACTAGACTGATGTTTAGTGTTGAGGTGCCATGTGGTATGCATGAGAAAACGGCAAACGAGGGCAGTGGCTCTCAATGTTTTTCTTTTCATGGAACTCTGGGGATTAAATAGAGAAAAGTACTGCTGCACATCGCGTGGGCACTTACATAAAACTATATTTTAAAGTAGGTGTTGTCAACTTGGATCCGAGTGTGAGGGTTTTCTGAGCTGTGTTCCAAATTTTAAAAGGTTACGGAATAATAATAATATAAAAGATTACGGAAAAAATATGTATACTTATTCAGATATGTATGTATGGATGGATGGATGGATGGATGGATGCATGCATATATGCATGTATGTATGCATAATATGTATAAATATATATATAAAGTGAAGAAACGAAAGACCTGGTAATTCAATCCGCAAACATGACTCCGATTAGAGATGGATTTAAAGGACAATTGTACATGATACTCTCTCTCTTTACTCTTTTACTTGTTTCAGTCATTTGACTGCGGCCATCCTGGAGCACCGCCTTTAGTCGAGCAAATCGAGCCCAGAACTTATTCTTTGTAAGCCTAGTACTTATTGTATCGGTGTCTTTTGCCGAACCGCTAAGTTACGGGGACGTAAACACACCAGCATCAGTTTTCAAGGGAT
>NC_068997.1:32950236-32957085 GCF_001194135.2 Octopus bimaculoides
CAGGTCCTTAGGAAAGGTCATTTAAATAAAAGGTAGTTCTTACTGGTTAAAAGACAGGGAGCAACTGTTTTAAAGTTTAAAACTGGAAAATATATAGAAAACTACGTCTTACCTTGTTTATTAATCATACTTGCACATTACAAAATTGTGAATAACTCGTTTTTCAAGATATTCGAGCATTAATATGGATTTTCTAAAAGTTAAATTGTATTTTTGAATTCCCTGCCGCACCTAGGCACCCCTTCCGGAACACTGTAACCACATTTACAGGCCGCTCTTACTGACTGCAGAGGCTTTGGAGAATCTACCGACCAGAATGTTACTTTTAGCATTCTATAAACAGAGTTCAAGCAGTGGAAATAAATGTTGTGCTGTGAATTCTGTTTGAAATATTTGTATTACAATTTGCCGATGCAGAACGGTGCAGTCTACTGTTAAGTTTTTAACTTAAGAACTATAATTTAACCTAAATGTTAAACAGGTCTGTATTTTTCTATTGTATAAGTCTACACTGCATGTTTGAACGTTACTCTAGCATGGCCTTGTTCATAAATAATAAAATCAAATAGAAGAAAAGTAAAGAAAACATAAAATTACACATGCATGTACTGAAAATTATACCAAACCATTTACAAATAATTTCTCACCCATCATATAGACATGATTACAAAATGATTGATCCTAAAAAATGGGCGTATTACGCTGTACACACATTCAAACAGATGCATACGAACACACACACACACACATACACACACACACACGCATATATACACATATATATATATATAATAGACGTCACTGTACGCAATAAATACACTTACGTAAGAGAAAAGATATGCACATATTCCGGTTACATGTAATCGCATAATAGGGAAAAAGAAACAAAACAAAACTACAACCTAAACGAAAGAATACATAAAACACATTAAGCATGTAGCTATTCCTATAATGGCAGCGCAGAAAATATCTGCGTAATAAACCACCGCACATTACCACACATGTTGCCACGTGGTTATTCGACCGATTAGAAATAGCCAATAACCCCTTTAAACACTTTATTCATAATTATGGAAAAACTAAGTTGGATAAGATTGTCCTAAATATACGCCTAGAAAGTTTGGGTAGTTACGATTGAACACCTCTGATTTTAGGATAGAGGTCTTGTAACAGGGTAAACAAAATCTAATTAGTCAGAGGCATACTGTAGGTCAGTGGTTCTCAACCTGGCTCCTATTGGCCCTTGGGAGTCCACATAAGATTTTGTTGTAGAAATTTATCTGCTATAAATTGCTTATAGTTTTACAATACATAAAATAGTGTAACAATTTTTTTAATACTGTTCCTAATAATAATTCCTATTAATTATAAAAGCATAATACGATTTTTTAAACATTTTTTAAACATCTAATACCTTTCGGTATTAATACTGCTTCTGTCGCTAATATATTTTTTTAAACTAGGTCACTGGCTAATCGCAACACCAGTGTCTGTTCAGGTTCTGATTTTCTATATGTCACTAGTGGAGAGATGAGTGACTACTATCTCAAGCGGCCGAGCGTCCATCACCGATGAGACCAACGCAGGTCGAAATCACGTGATCTGGTGGTCTCGGCGTAGTAGTTGGTGGAGAGTTACCTCATTGGACAAAAACCTTCATGATTGTTCTCCCATCTCACCTGTATGTTTTAGGCAATAGAACCATTGCTGCAGGGCAGAGAGAAGTTAAGAAATGTTCTGTTCCAACTGGAACACATAAGAGAGCCTACACAAGAGTTTCTCTCATGGTATCTACCAAGGCAAAGTTTGTTCTATTAGAACATCCACGTTTAAGTGGGAATAAAGATTATTGCTGTTAATTAGCTCCCAACGTACTACTTTTTGCGTTTGATGCAGGACCTCAGCTCAGTCTAAGAAACGAGCTGCGGAAACTGTGTTGCACGAACGGCTGATCGACATAAGATTGCGACTCCAGGTGCTGGGTAGCAAACCCAAATACTTGTCCCAATTGGTGCGGGTCGTTGTAAAATTCCTGGTACTCTTCCAGAATGGCGCTGACCACCTCTATTTATGAAGTGTCTCATACCATGTCAGGGAAGTTGCACGATTATGTAAGCACGGCTCTCCTCTGTGTTCCAGTTCGAACGGAACATTTCTTAACTTCTCTCTGCCCTGTAGCAATGGTTCTACTGCCTAAAATACACAGGTAAGTTGTGAGAACACTCATGAAGGATTTTGTCCGACGAGCTGATGACTTTGCTTGATCGCCATCTAAGTAATCATTATAATCCTTTCCTCTATAAGTACAAGGCCTGGAATTTTTAACGGAGGGAGATAGTCGGTTACATTTTAGGGGAGGGGCCTAGTCGATTATATCGATCCCAGTGCGAAAGTGGTACTTATTTTATCGACCCGAAAGGATGAAAAGCAAAGTTGCCCTCGGTAGAATTTGAACTCAGAACGTAAAGACAGACGAATTGCTGCAATGTATTTTACCCAGCGTACAAACGATTTTGCCAGCTCACCGCCGAAAATAATCCTTTCTTCTATAGGGACAAGGCCTGAAATTTGAGTGCATGGGGGCTGGGGGGCTGGGGGGGGGCTAATCGATGACACCGAATCCAGTGCGCAGTTGGTGCTTATTCTAGCGAGACCGAAAGGCTAAAAGGCACAGTCGGCTTTGGCTTGTTTGAATTCTGAATGCAAAGATCCGAAACAAATGTCAAAGAGCATTTTCTTGATGCTTTAAGATATTTTCTCCCTCCCTGTTCTTGGCACTGAATTCTGCAATTATATCTATCTTTTTTTCCAATCTCATTTCCAACCGCCGTTCCATCGTTCTTCATGAAGTCACAGTGATATGTTTATTTCAATATTGTTTTTCTTTTCCTCTATTCTCCGCACTAAATAATTCTATTGAAGGCTTTTGAAACTAGATTCTAAGTTTCCTTCTGTCTTATTTCTTTCTATTGCTAGCGCCTTAATAAACTTAATGGATTCTACTCTAATTGCCCTTTAAAGAGCGATTCACTTTCCCCTCTTCTCTTCTGTATCTCCTTCATTTCCTTGTTCCATGAGTTGAAAAGAGCAAATTACGGATACAAAATGTTTAAGATAATCTCACACTTGTTCTACATGGATGATCTGAAACTATATACAAAAGATGACAAGGATCTAAAAGATCTACTGGTAATTGTGAAAAATTCAGTGATGACATCAATATAGAATTTGGCAATTTGGGTGCAAAAGCTACGTTCAAACGCGGTAAACTGACAGCTAATACTTCGATCCAACTTGATAATGATACAGTTATCAAGGATCTGGATCAAGAAGGCTTTAATAAACATTTTGGGATAAACGAAGGGAAAGAGATTCAACAAGGGTCAACGAAAGAGAGGATCAGGAAAGCGTATTATAGACGTTTCAGAATTGTCCTGAATACTGATCTGAACTCCCAGAATAGAATTGCAGTTATAAACTCTCTTAATATCATCAATCGGAATTTGAGTGAATTCCAACTTAAAAACCAGGAAACTGCTGACATTAAACACGATGCATCACCCAAAATCAGGTGTCCATAGATTCTATCTACCTCCCACAAAAAGAGGATGGTAGAAGCCTAATCTAACTTGAAACGTCCTATAAAACAATCAGGATAGGACTCCAAATGTATATACAAAGTAACTAGATGATACAGCTGGTAAGACAACACGAACAGAGTAAGAAACTGTACTGCACTCAATCTCAAAGGAGGCATATAAATACAGACGGGAGATTAATTTTCCTGATTATGATGATAATGAGGACACAGCATCCACAAAGGTAGCAAAAAGGTGTAAAACAAAAACAAAACAGAAAAGCTTGAACGAAATGTCGAGACTGTGGCAAGAAAAACCATTGCATGAGCAATACCCCAACCGAACTGGAGAAAACTAATGTAGATATGAGAAACCATCAGTGGCCGCAGAGGATTAGTCTGAAAGCCGAAACAGAAAGATATATCCTAGCAACATCAGATCAGAATCTTCTCACCTGGAACTATCAAGCCAACGTCATGCACAATGGGACAAACACGAAGTGTACACTCTGCGATGACTGATTTTATAGCATTGACCACATTGTTGCCGGTTGCTCAGTCCTTATTCCTACGGAATATAAAACCAGACATGATCGAGTTGGCCAATGCTTGCGCTAGAGCATATGCTGTGTCTGTGACATTCAGCACGCTAAGAACTAGTGCTAACACCATCTGCAGCCAGTCATTGAAGGAGATACATACAGACAGGCAAATAAATACTAACAGGCCAGACATCGTCATGAAGGACTTAAGATAAAAAAAAAATATGCTTGTTAATTGATATGATTCTGATAAAAATATCTCAGCGAAATAATTTTAGAAACTATTGAAATACAAGAACCTTGAGATTGAGATATCTAAAACGAGGCAATTTGAGCTTAGAACATAAAGACGGATGAGACGCCGTTAAGCATTTTTGCCTGGCGACTAACGAGTCTCCCAGCTCCCCACCTTAATAATCCTTTCTTATTTTGGCACAAGGCCAGCAATTTTGAGGAGAGAGTAAATCGATTACATCGACTCCACTACTCAACTGGTGCTTAATTTATCGACCCCGAAAGGATGAAATGTAAAGTCGACCTCGGCAGAATTTGAACTCAGAACGTAAAGGCAAAATGCTTAGTGGCATTTCGCCCGGCGTGCTAACGATTCTGCCATCTCGCTGCCTTACTACTACTACTACTACTACTACTACTACTACTACTACTAATAATAATAATAATAATAATAATAATAATGGGTTTTAGAAGAAGAAGAAGAAGAAGAAGAAGAAGAAGAAGAAGAAGAAGAAGAAGAAGAAGAAGAAAATTCGGAGAAGGCGGCTTCAATGTGGAAAACAGAATTGTTTCAGAATCGTACAGCGTCGGATAAAATGGTTAGCGGCATTTCTTTTAGCTTTTTACATTCTGAGTTCAAATTCCACCAAGGTCAATTGCAATTTCCATCCCTTACGGAAAGATAAAATAGAATACTAGTCAAATACAGCGGTCTTTAGTACCGACTAACTCACACCTCTTCAAAATCGCTGGCCATGTGTATAAATTAGAAACACTATTATTACCATTGTCATCATTAATATTCATAATTTCTATGGTTGAATGTGAGCGTTTACAAAATCTTAAATGGTTGTTTGACAACCACTTAATTTGTTCAACTAAAACTGGTGATATTAAAAAAAGAATATTTACTTCAGCGAGTAAAGTTCATCAATCTGCAAACTACAACCCAGAATCCTAAAACAAACGGGATGTTGTAAACATAGTTTGTATAAAGTATAGGGATTTCCAGTGGTTTGAGCCACGAACAAAGGTGTATTAGTTTACTTTAAAAATACAGCCTTTTCGTGAATACGCATTTTGGATTGAGGGAAACAGGGTAACGTCAATATGTCGATGAATAACGGGACCCTGGGGTCTTCCACAGAATGTCAATCCCAATGGTCAGCGAATGTTGGGAAATCAAGTCAACACCATCTATAATGTAAACACCGGGATGCATCTTCAAAGGCAACGGACTCAAAATAACAATAGGAAAGTGAAATAACAGTGAGTCATACAAAGGAGGTTGTGGGGAAATTGAAAAGAAGCTTGATATATATGGAAAACTTTTGGCATGTTTCTAATTTCAGACCAGCGATTAGGGATCCATTACAGCAAATTAACCGTAAATATTAGTTAAGCGATATGAAGATAGGAGAAATTAGCAGGAAGATACCAGCCAAACGTAAATATTGGAGGAGTTGATGAGGAATATGGAAGTAATATTTACATCAAAACACAACAGCAGCAAGTACAAAAATAATAGAAACAGCAGCATTAACGGTAGTAGTAGTAGTAGTAGTAGTAGTAGTAGTAGTAGTAGTAGTAGTGGCAGTAGCAGTAGCAGCAGCAGCAATAGCAGCAGAAGCTATATTAAAACAATGATGGTAGCAGTAACATAACTGTAGCAGTAATAGTAACACTGTTACTACAACCTCTAGCTATAGCAGCAGCAGCAGCAGCAGTAGTAGTAGTAGTAGTAGTAGTAGGAGAAGGAGGAGGAGGGAAACAATATGTAACAAGAAAGACAAGAAAAAGCGAAAAGAAACTAATGGGAATAAAAAGAAAACAACAAAAATGAAAGGAAAATATTTCAACACCAAGAAAGTTACGTAAAGAGCGCTTTCCATCAGAGTCTCGTTTCATTGACCATCATAGCAAGCGTCACAGTAATTTTTATAAGCTAACTCACGTTTGTTTATCACCAATATATCGCGGGCTTAAGGCGGGGAACTGACAGAATCATTAGAACACCGGCTGAAATACTTAGCCTGTCTTTATGTTCTGAGTTCAAACTCTGCCGAGGTCAACTTTTAGGGTCAAAAGAAATAAATACTAGTTGAGCACTGGGGTCGATGTAATCGACTTAGCCTCTCCCTCAAAGTTGCTGACCTTGTGCTAAAATTTGAAACCAATATTACCTTTTCATTCACTAAACAACAAACTTGTCATCACGGAAATTACTGAACTTTTCCAAAGGATTCTCTTTTTTTTTTATCTTTTATTTGCTTTAGTCATTTGGTTACGGCCATGCTGGAGCACCACTTTGAAGGGTTTTAGTCGAATGGATCGATCCCATGACTTTACGTTTTTGTAAGCCAAGTACTTATTCTATCGATTACTTTTGCCGAACCGCTAATTTACGGGGGAGTAAAGACACCGACACCAGTTGTCAAGCAGTGGTGAGAGACAAACACAGGCACAAGGGGACACACACACACACATATAATATAT
>NC_068997.1:32957306-32963349 GCF_001194135.2 Octopus bimaculoides
TATATATAATGAATCCAAACAAAGAAGAACAAACAAGAAAAAACAACAACGCGAGGACGTAGTACAAGTACTGTATTATCAGACGCTCAGGAAGGGAAAGAAAGAGGATTTTACGTTTCGAGCAAAGCTCTTCTTCAGAAATAGAGGTAAGTCCAAAAGAAGGGAAGACGGGGGAAGAAAATCGCCAACGATACACACGTGGTTACATTTTGAAAGTATATATATACACGCACACACGACAGGCTTCTTTCAGTTTCCGTCTACCGAATCCGCTCACAAGGCTTTAGTCGACCCAGGGCTATAGTAGAAGACACTTGCCCAAGGTGCCACGCAGTGGAACTGAATCTGGAATCATGTGGTTGAGAAGCAAGCTTCTTACCACGCAAGTTTTCCGAATCTGTCGTTAATTACGAGACAAACGCACAAAGCTGACAACTAAATAACAGTTACACCTCTGCAATGGGAATTAACAAATAGCAAAACACGAACGCATCGGAATGGAATACTCAGAGATTACAAAACACTTATCAACATATTAAATCCCTCAGGCAATATCATGGAGTCAACTTAAAATATCTTGCAAAAAAGAAAGAAAGAAAAAAACACTTCAAAATCTCACTCATAAGTAAAATAGCGTAAAATTATTAAACACAAAAAGAGTTGCTAAAGATTTAACAACAACCAAATAATCTTAGCTGTTCAGGAAACTATATTCAAAAGATAATCATTCAACACACTGTAGGTTATAACAAAACGTCATTGTAACACAGTGCACTCAATAATACAAGCCAACTGTAAAATTAACGCAATGACGAGAGTGCAAATATGGAAGACATCTACTGGCAACTGAAGCAAAAGAATTGCATTCATCTCAAAAGTACGACAGAAGAAATATAACAAAGATTTGGAACAAATAAAATGGATAAAAATCACAATTCAACAGAACATCATATAAACTTCTATCTTTTACTTGTTGCAGTCATTAAACTGCGGACATGCTAGGGCACCACTTTGAAGACTTTTCAGTTGAATGAATCGCCCCCACTACATTTTTTCTAGGCCTGATACATATTATATTGCACTGTTTTACCGAACCGCTAAGTTACAGGGCCATAAACACACACAACACCGGTTGCCCAGTGATGGGGTGGTGGGGGTCAACCACAGACACAAACACACACACATATATACGACGGGCTTCTTTCAGTTGCCGTCTACCAAATTCACTCAAGGTTTTGGCCGGCCTGAGGCTGTAGTAGAAGACACTTGCGCAATGTGTTACGCTGTAGGATTGAACCCGGAACCATGTGGTTGGGCAGAAAGCTTCTTACCACACAGTCACTCCTGCGCTTATGTTGATAAGCCACAAATATGGCGAAATAAATAGAATCTTTATCAGATAAATTCATCACGCATTAAAAAATAATTGGTCGAAAATAGCTCTTTCTAAACCTGGCAGGTAATTTAGAGAGGCGGAGTGGCGGGAAACAAGTCAAGTACATTAACCGCAGTACTTAGCTGGTACTTTATCGACCTCAAAAGATGAAAGAGAAAGTCAACTGCAACTAGAAATCGAATGATAGAAGAAAAAGAATGAGTTAAGAAAGTAGATACAGTATAATAGTATGTGATGTAGTCTTCAGAGAGGAGGATAACTGCTTACAATATACCAGAGAACCTTACAAATCCAGGATCAACCAGACTACAAAGAGCAACTGCCCTCTCCTAACTGTCATTCTCCGACTCACAGACGAATACTGAGAGGAGGTTCATTTACTTGCACCATGTTTTCTAAAGTCCCCCACCTTTTAAAATAATTTATTGAAGGTGAACATCTCCCTCTTCACACTCATCTTACTTTCCAAGTCGAACTTGAGAAAAGACGATGAAAGCTACATTAAGGGAAAACTATGTCTTTAGTCTTCCAGTTTTTATCCACCACGCATTCTTTTTTACCATAGCCCCCAGACAGAGGAAAACTTTTCCCCCTTAGTTTTAAAGAAGGTGGCAGGGTGATCCTCACAAGAGGCTCGATCGGTAACCAGATCGATCATACACGTGACAATGGATTCTTGACATAACTCTGCATATCAATGACACCCGGACACTGAACGAGTGCGTGCCGAATAGTTTCCTTTCTCTGTTCGAATCTTGAACAGATTCGGTTTCTGCTCCGGCTATTCCCGGAACTGTAACGTGTAGTGCTTCAGAAACAACGATAGTAGCACCCATGGTCTTCCGTACCTGGATCTACTTGTAATGTTGCTACTGCTTTTGATGTCGTCTGCAGTTCTATTTTTTCTATTTTATTAAAGTGACTTCTACTACCAGTACAGAAGGCTCTGTTAGTAACTGGACCTTCTGTGCTGCACTACTAGTTTGAATGCATCTTCTGCTCTCTCAGTTAGGTATAGTTCCGAGACAAACAAATGTCTTACAAAGGAAACATAGAGTCCCAAAACCAAAATGACAAAGAGAAAAGACTGAAAGAGAGAGAGGGGGAGGGGGGTGAAATTTTTTTCACTAATTTTAGATGTATGAGAGGAAGAATACAAATAAACTAGGAAATTTCGAGAAAAAAACAATAGTAAACGAGAGAGTATGCTCTCATTAACCCTTTGAGCCCGTAACACTGGTTTACCGTAGCACTACTCTACCGGTGGAGCGCGTCTGCACTATAGCATCATTCTACAAGGAGGTCAGGGCTCAAAGGGTTAGTGATAACTGCAAAGAGAATCTCATTTTTGGCATTAGAAGAGTTAAATGAGTAACTGAAAATAATGATCTTTGACTTAGACACAAGGCCAATAGTTCTGAGTCGATGCCATAGATCTCAGAACTTGTATGGTGCTTTGTTTTATTGACTCTGAAAAGATAAACTTCAAAGCTGACACCAACTTGAAAAATAATACGGCTAAATAATATGAATAACATGATTTATTATGGAGTTGCACAAATACAAGGTTAAAATGAAAGCAAAAACGATAAGACTTTAATGGTTTCAAATTTTGGCACAAGGCCAGCAATTTTGGGGAGGGAACAAGTCAATTACATCAACCCCAGTCCTCAACTAGTACTTATTTTAACGGCTAGGGTTGCAGTTGTTGCTGGTGTTGGTGATCTTCCAGCATTTACTGATTTTTGCTATCCCTGTTGTTAATGATGCCGTTGTTGCTGGGGTCGGAGCTGTTTTTGTTGCTGGTCATTGCTGGCTTTGTTCTTGAGGCTTTTGTGGACCTGGTGCTCGTAGTGAGAGATTTTGAAATTTCAGCCTCCAAAGGGGCACTAACAACGCAGTACTACCAGACCTATGCAAAGGTGGTGCTTTTGACAAATGTTTTATAAGAATATAAGAATATAAGCATATAAGAATATAAGAATATAAGAATATAAGAATATAAGCAATGAACAAACTTTTGGAAACAAAATTAAGAGCGAAACATTTACATTAAGAGTGAACAATCACGTGCATTCCGTTGAAACGAATAATAATAATAATAATAATAATAATAATAATAATAATAATAATAATAATAGGTAAAATTAAAAGTAAAAAACCCAAATATATTCTTTTCTACTCTAGGCACAAGGCCTGGAATTTTGGGGGAGTAGGCCAGTCGATGAGATCTACCCCAGTACGCAACTGGTGCTTAATTTATCGACCCCGAAAGGATGAAATGCAAAGTCGACCTCGGCGGAATTTGAACTCAGAACGCAACGGCAGACACAATACCGCTAAGCATTTCGCCCGGCCTGCTAACGTTTCTGGCTGCTCGCCACCTTCAAAAGCCCAAATATATTGCAAAAGAGAAAAGGAAATAAATTCAAAATGCTCAAACCTTGTAAATTCCCTTTATACATCACGTGATATCTCATTCGATGTTTAACGAAAAGAATGCTATCGTGCATGACAAAATAGGTGAATTGTTCTCATACGAAATGATAAGAAAGACGAAGCAAGAATCTACAGGTTTGTCACCTGTTTATCACTAATGTGGAAATAAGGTTCATAGATCAGATACAGACTTTCAACAGATTAAAACATTACCTAATACAGGCAAGTGAGTAACAGCCAATAGGTTGATTTGTCAGTATTTGCTTCACTCTACAAGCCATATACAAGCCATATATGACAAATCTGTCCCATTGTGCAAGGCGAACATACACAGAAACAGAATCCCAAGAGAAAGGAAGTTTCTTATGAGACGACGGATTGCGAACCGCCTGAGCAATCATCCCAAAAGTGGCGAGAAGTCTCGTCTGGAGAGAGTGCTATTGGAGATTGAGAAATGTCTGCATCAGTCTCATGAAAAGGAGAGAGAAAATAAAGAAGCTTGGGCTATAGAAAATATCAAGTCAAACTCTCAAGCTTTCTTTAAGTTTGCCAAAGAAACAGCCACAATACGCCACAAGATAGGTCCCCTCTTCCAAAAAGATGGCTCCCTCATAGGAAACCCTATGAGGGTAAGTGAAATATTGAACGAACAAACTGAAAAACTGAAGGAAGGGATAATATGCCCCATCCATAAGGGAGGAAGCAGAGCAGATGCTAAAAATTATAGGCCTGTATCTCTGACCTCATACATCAGCAAAGTCATGGAACGAATAGCTCGCAAGAAACTAATCACGTTCCTAGAAGAAAATGACTCGCTGACTGACACCCAGCTTGGATTTCGTCCAGATAGAAGCTGTCTAACACAGCTCCTGCAACACTACGACTGGGTGTTAAAACATCTGTTGAATGACTTAAGCGTGGATGTGATATATCTCGATTTTGCAAAAGCCTTTGATAAAGTTGACCATGGTACGGATATGTCACAAACTGCACGATCTCGGCATAAGGGGAAAACTTGGAGAATGGCTGCACAACATTCTAAAGGATAGACGTCATACAGTAGTGGCCAATGGAACCACCTCCAAGGAAACACAAATAGCAAGTGGTATTCCACAGAGCACTGTCTTGGGGTCTCTGCTATTCATAGTGGCCCTCTCAGACATACCCTCGGCTGCTCAGATAGCCACCCTTGCTAGCTATGCAGATGACACAAAAGTCTCTCAGACAATACAAAATCCTGGAAATATTGCACATCTGCAACGGGAGTTGGACGCAATATACAGGTGGGTTGAGGACAACAACATGCAGTTTATTGCAGGAAAATTCCAGGCCCTACGCTCCCAGCACACAAAGCTAAACGACATGCAGACAGGATATATTGGCCCAGGAGGAATTGAAATCCACGAATCAAAATTAGTGCGTGACCTGAGCATTGAAATGAGCAATGATGCATCTTTCCAAGTGCATATTACCAATTTGGTAATAAAATGCAGACGGCTGGCTGGCTGGGTGGATCTTCCGAACTTTCAAAACAAGAGAAAAGGAGACATTGATGATCCTTTGGAGGACATAGCTCTCAACCGCTTAGATTACTGCTCCCAACTTTGGTCGCCACACAATATAAAATCCACGGTGGAACTCGAGGCTATCCAACGATGCTACACTAGGAAAATCGTCTCGATGCAACGTATCAGCTACCGTGAAAGACTGAAAGAATTAAATCTCTTCTCCGTGGAATGAAGGCGGGAGAGATATGCAGTGATGTATATCTGGAAAATCCTAGAAGGCCTTGTACCAAGCTTTGGTATTGAAAGTTACTCAAACTGCAGAACCGGACGCTGCTGCATAGTGCCAAAGATCCCAGCATCGCCAACAAAATACAGGACCAGATACTGCGACAGCTTGGACTTCAAGAGCCCGCAGCTCTTTAATATCCTTCCAAAATGCCTGAGAGACCTGCATGGTGTGGATGTAAGTGTCTTTAAAAGAAAACTAGATCGCTTCCTGTCAAGGGTTCCTGACGAGCCTGTCTCATGGCAGGAAACACAGACGAGGGCAGCAGCATCAAACTCCCTCATCGACCAAAGGCCACATATCAGAAGAGGTTCCAAATAATGCTGTAGCTCAGTCAACGGTGGTGCTCCAGCATGACCGCAGGTTTGCAGCTGAAATATTTTTTAAATAGTTTTAAATAGTTTATATGTATGC
>NC_068997.1:32965035-32971008 GCF_001194135.2 Octopus bimaculoides
TATATATATATATATATACGTACACACACATACACACACATGTGTGTGTGTGTGTTTGTGTGTGTGCGTGTGTGTGTATTAATTAAAACAGTTTGATTCAGTTCAATGGGGTTTAGAGTTTCGCGGGTCCCTAACAGAAACCCGTCTCTTTCAGGCTACGATAATATATACTTAGATAATATATAATATATATGCCACAAATATAGCATACATACATACATATGCATAAATTTATGCATGCGTATATGTATAGAAATATGGAAATATATATGGATGTATGGGCATGTGGGCATATGGGTCCCTGATAAATTTGAATATGCATAAATACGCGTTTTCAAACAAACATGCTACGCATATATGCATATGCGCATAATATCATGTCATACTCATGGACATAGACAGCTGCATATATATACAAAGAGAGAGAGAGAGAGAGAGAAAGAGAGAAACATTAATATGTGTGTGTGTGTGTGTGTGTGTGTGTGTGTGTGTGTGTGTGTAAATACACACATATCGTATATGTATATATACATATACAGACAAACACACACACACACATCGACGTGTGTGCATTTCTTGCATTATATTCAGTCACGTACGCATTACAAGTGATACACATGACCATAAACATGTACACGTTGATACATATTCATACACAAGTACATAGTTATATACACACACACGCCTATGCATTTCCCCTTAAAACAGATAGAAACATCTATGCATAAATGCATATTCACACGTATCCACATATATGTACGCATACTTCCATTAGAGCGATAATGAGATGTGTTATGTCAGATAATGTAACAGTGACGAGCAGTTAATGATTAACCTATATGGATTACTGTTCATGTTTATGGATAACAGATTATCGATTATCACGACCGATTATAGATTATTGACGATATGGAAATGTGCAAGATTTATGCGTTTCCCATTATTCCAACTGTTTTAAATATTTTTTTGTTTTTCAAAATATAGAACCAACCTAAAGCTAGTCATTCATGTCGATGTTTTGATTTACCGTATTTTTCAGCCAACTAGTTGAAGGTTCCAGACCAAAATTTACAGCGAAAGTTGACTTATACACTAAGACGACTTTGTAGGACCAAGAATTATATGTGAAATGCCTCAGGATTTGGAAAGATACTGGCAATGTGTGAGTGTTTACACAACATGTTTACACAACATGTTTACACTGTATACTAAGTCGACTTGTATTGCTTGAAAATATGGTGATTGAAATAGACTTCCTTATAGATTTCCATGTTTGTAACAATAACTTTCGGCTCGTTGCAACAGTTAACACTCCTCCCTCGTTCGGTCTATCTCATATTCATGCATTAAAATTATTCATTTGCATAGACCTAAATGTAACCTGGAGTCGTCCTTACCCCTCAAAATCCCTGGAAACTACCGAACAGATTCTACATTTGGAAAAACAGCCCAGATTGTGGTACAAATAAATCCAAACGACGAGGATTCGATGATACTATTAAACTATTATTTTCTTTTATTCTTTTATTTGTTTCATTCATTTGACTGCGGCCATGGTGGAGCACCGCCTTTAGTCGAACAAATCAACCCCAGGACTTATTCATTGTAGGACTTATTATCGATCTGTTTTGCCAACCCACTAAGTTACGGGGGTGTAAAGACATCATCGGTTGTGAAGCGATGGCAGGAGGACATACACACACATACACACACATACATACACACACACACACATGTATAGATATATATACGACGGGCTTCTTTCAGTTTCCGTCTACCAAATCCACTCTCAAGGCTATAGTAGAAGACATTTGCCCAAGGTGCTACACAGTGGTACTGAACCCAGAACCATGTGGTTGGTAAGCAAGCTACTTACCACACAGCCACTCCCACGCCTACAGTAATAACTTCTAAATATACAGATAGAATTTATTTAGGTGGAGCACTTTTGACTCTAACCCGCAGATATAAAAGGCAAAATCCCCACTGGTTTGTTTTGAACTTAAACGTAGAGTGGCGTTACTAAATATCCTTGCAAAGCATTCTGTCCTGCACTCTGCTTATACTGCAATCTACCACATTATTAATAATTTCTTTCTAATTTTGGCACAATGCCTGCAGTTTTGAGGGAGGGGACTTATCCATGGCATCGAGTCAAGTATTTGATTGCTACATTATTTAATCGATACGAAAGGATGAAAAACAAAGCCGACCTCGGCGGGATTTGAACTCAGAAGGTAGAATCGGAAGAAGTGACGTGCAAACGCCTCTGCCAGCCAACCGTTTTCACTGCCCTAATAATGATTCCTAACATAAGCAGAAGCCCATAAATTTTGTGGTGGGGATATAGTTGATATAATCTTATTCAATACTTGCCTAGTATTTACTTTCAGAATAAAAAGCCAAGTCGTCCCTGGCGGGATGTAAACCCAAAATGTAATTCCATAATGCAAGTTATTCTTCTGGTGGCCCACTCTTTCTGACACTCAACACGCTAACTACTCTATTTATAATACTATAAATATTTTTATCAGAGGTAGCTTCAGCGAATCTAAATCACAAATAACCCACTCGATATACACAATCTCAATACTAAGATTAAAAAGATCTTTCCCGAAATCAGGAAAAGAAAACTCCAGCAGCATTACGGAAGGATGGAACGATGAAGGGAGGGAGCTCTACCCAACGGCGACACTACACAACTAACTGCTTTCTATCTAGAAACATCAAACATAGGTTTACGTCAGGTCACAGCGGAACAGCGGGTGACCTACAATGATGGGGGTATCGAGAATCTTCTTCATGGCCAACATGCTTGGTGTAATCACAAATCACAGATCTTCGATCCTGCAGATGGATAAAGAACAATCCATAAAGCTCGCAAAACATTCAACAATTGGATTTCGAATGTAAATTTTTCCACTCTGTCAACATTGTCAAATTTGTCCAACATGGTCAACGTGTTCACATTGTCAATATGTCTACACTGTCGACGTATACAAGCAGCCAACAAGTTGTCAACATGTTTACTTCGTCAAGTATATTCATACTGTGTATGACTATTGGCTACACTGTTAAAGGTCAGACTAGCGACATGTCCGCACGATTGTCATGTTCACAGTGATACTATGTCCACTCTGTCAATGTGTTCACCTATCAACATACCCGTCAATATGTCCACACATTCAACATTCCCACACCCATTACATGTTAATACTGTCAGCGTGTCCAAATTGTCAGCATGCCTTATCTTGTCAATATGTTATCGTTGTCAGCATGTCTACACTATCAATATGTTTACATTGTTCACATACCCACACTAATTATATGTGAAAAAAATCTGCTGAATTCGCATCTCCACACAGCTTCTCATGTTTACATGTCAATATGTCCACACTGTCAATGTGTATACACCATATACACATGTTCACACTGATCATTTGTCAACATGTTCACACAGTGAACACTTCCACACTATTCATAGTCTCACCATGTCGATATATATACACTGGTGGCATGTTCCCACTAACAATATTTTTCAGTGTAGACATGTTCACACTACCAATGTTTAATTGTCAAGATGTTCACAGTGTTTACATGCCAACACCGTCAGCTTGTTGGCACTACAAACATGTACACACTACCAATATGTCAACATGTCCACACTGTTAATATGTCAAGCAAGTCATCACCTTTACACTTACCAACGTCACTAAACTCACCACACATTGTAATTTCACAATATTGTTATAAATGTTAACATCTCCAGATGTCGACAATTTCATTACAAAATTAAATGTTAATCTCATTTATTCTTCATCAATCTACCATTGCTGTACCCGACCCCGCACGCCTATTATCCATTCCATATAGCTCCTTACTATCATCAGCATCATCATCATCATCATCATCATCATCGTCATCATCATCATCATCATCCTCACCACATATACTATTACCAAACCACAACCATTATATATCAACACAAAATTCTACCATTGACACTCTTACCATCGGACAAACATGGCCCCCTTCACTATAACCTCAATCAATACCTCCAACTACCACTCTGGATCCACCTCTCATAACAACCAGGCCGATCAAAAGTGGGAGGCTTATAAGTTGCCACTTGATCTTGCAAGAAATAGCCGCGATATCTCCTTCAGATCGCGTTCTAATTTCTTAAAAACGGAAGGACATGTTGGATAATGGAGCCCTAAATACGCTATATCTTGTACTGAGACTACATAGAGAATAAAATGATTACATGGTCACCGTCGGAATGTCTTTGGTCATAAGCCTGTTCGACCTGTGCCCACCTAGGGCTAAACTACCACACCAACTGTAACAATTATCACTACTACACACACCGAAACTACATACGACCATTTCATACCAAGTTTTGTTAGTATCAACCTAATACTGTATTACCACCACCACCACCGTCACTACCACTACCACCGTTACCACCATCACCAAAATCACTACCACCACCACTACCATCATCATCACCATCACACCACCATCACCAACATCATCATAACCATACTACCACCACTACCACCACTACCATCACCCCTACACCGCCATTAACACACGAC
The DNA here is from genome assembly GCF_001194135.2 of Octopus bimaculoides. NCBI lineage: Eukaryota > Metazoa > Mollusca > Cephalopoda > Octopoda > Octopodidae > Octopus > Octopus bimaculoides. The sequence continues at coordinate 32,969,637 of NC_068997.1, forward strand.
TACTACTACACAACCTCAACACGACAGGTCATAATTACTACTACCAATACTGCCATCATTACCAACACTACCACCAGCACCACTATCACCACACCTACCGCCGCGCTACCATCATTACCATAGCACACCATCCCTACCACCAACACCACCACCGCACTAGCACCTTCACAACACTGCAAACACCACCATTACCCCACCACCTACCCCTGTAAACACCACCATCACCACCATTCTCTGTACCGCATCACCACCCGTACCTCAATGCTCCACCACCACCACCGCATCTACGACACCAGCACCACAACCACCACTTGGCTTCCACCAACAGCAACAACCACCCCAGCACTATCACTACCTCCTGCCCCCTGCCCCCTCCTCCGCCGCCAACTGCGTCGTCATTACAACCACCCACCATCATTAGGTGTGTTATTATGTCTCATAAAATGCATGCCTGCCTCAGTACAATTCCATAAGATACCCAGCAGCAGCGTTCACAAACCCTGCACCATCCACAAGCATCACCATGACAACCAACAACAAAATTTTAGAGTAATTTAGAAAATTTAAATAAAGAAAACTAAATTTTCATAACACGAGAGTTAAATAATGGAGCATGCACGCACACGCACACATGCACACGCACACATGCACACGCACACATGCACACAGACAGACATGCACACAGACATATGCACACAACACACAGACAGACATGCAGTCAAATCACACAGCCATTTACAGACATCTTGTGTGTGTATGTATATGTGTGTGTATATTTATGTGTCCCTCTGTGTGTGTGTGTTTATAAATATTTATGTATGGGCGTTTATGTATATATATATATATATATATATATGCATATATATATATGCATATATATATATTTATATATGCATGCATACATACACATATGTAAGTATATGTATATATATGTGTGTGTGTATATATATATGCATATGTATGAATATATATATATGTGTGTGTGTGTGTGTATACATCTATATAAAAAAAGCATGTACACACACATATATATATTTATATATATATATATATACATGCATACATACATGTATGCATACATGCATACAGAAGAAGTAACAGAGACGAACCGACAAAACCACACAGACACCTATTGATATATACTCATGCGTCTATGCACACGACTATATGCACACAATCCTGCACATGCCTATAAGAACACGTAGACTACATGCGCATAAATATGCATACCTCCATGCATATGCAGAAATTTTAAAAAGTAATAAAAACAAGCACAAACACACATACACAAAGGCTAATGTATTATAATACACATTGACAATTAGGCCCTGTTGAGAAGAAAGACTGTTAAGAGAAAACCTAAGTTGTGATG
>NC_068997.1:32972196-32975358 GCF_001194135.2 Octopus bimaculoides
GTGTGTGTGTGTGTGTGTGTGTGTGTGTGTGTGTGTGTGTGTGTGTGTGTGTGTGTGTGTGTGTGTGTGAGGTATGTATATAAAGACATGCGCTTACATATATAGACAAAAAGCCCTTGCTGGTACTGTGACGATAAATCATTCATTCTTGGACTTTGTTGCAAACTGCCACATAGGTAAAGCCAAAGGAGTGGATCCACACCACCAAGAAAATAAAGGTTTGTATAGATGCAGAGGAAGACCGGTCTAGCTTGATAGAGGGGCTTAGACAACAAGATCTTAGACAGAGTGCACATACAGCTGCAGATCATCGGCTCAGTTGAATCTTTGGCAGACTAATTCTGTATCCTGTCAAATTCCTGATCTCGGTTATCTATAACACTTCATCATGTCTTCAGACTTCGTAAGGTATTATAGATAACGCAGATCAGAAATTTGACAAAACTTCAGACATGGGACAAGAGTGAAGTGCCCGCCTGTTCTTTGTGCAGTGAAACAGGGTTGCTTCAACACCGAGCTAGTAGTTGCTCCAGAGCCTTAGCGATATTACCAGGTGCTGAAGCCGGATGCGTTGGTGATAAAATTAGACTTTCAGTCCAGCAGACACAACCTCAGCAAGGAAGCCTTCACATTTCCCCAAAGCTGAAGAGTAGCTCGTTTCCTTGAAACATTGGCCCGGCCCGAGAATAGTCCTGAAAGTTGTCATGAGAGTGGAACAGTTAAAGCTGACAGAGTGTTTCATATCAATGATACTCCACCCATCCTTCCACCCAAGACATAGTTGTTTTCTCAGATTCTATCAAACAAGTAAACATGGCGGATCTGATGCTTCTGGAAGAAAATACGTTGGAGGCATGCCGAATACCAAAAGCTGGTAGGGTAGTGCATGGTAGGTTCGTTGCTAGCCATTTGAAGTAAGCTGCTGGGGTTTGTGTGAACTGACCACTCAGCAAAACCCTGGTTCGGTTTGGAATTATTGGTGCAGCAAAGAGAAGTGGGGCGAACGTTCCATCATGAGAGCTGCAGAGAAAGCCACAAGATTAGGCAGCATAAACGGCGCAAATAAGTGGATTGTTGCTGCTGGGATGTAACGTGGGATTTGGGCAATCGTGATTGGGGTAACTGAGTGAGGAGGTCTGAAGTTGGAATACCAGAAAGACCATAAGACTCCCCAAAACACCGCTGGTAATGCACCCCAGAATATTCCTGAAATATACGTTGGAGCAAACATTTGTTGGTCTTCGACTCAATTTTAACTACTCTCTCATTGCAGACATATGCCTATAACAAGTCGATAGAATTTCTTCGAACGGATTTCAAATGACTGCCTAACCCTGATTGTGCTTTAAGTATTTTGTGACAAACTCAGCGCGTAACTTGTGTTTAATTCTTCAGCATTCAGATTATTCTTTATTTTGTTTCGTATTAATCATGCATTATCTCGTAGCCTTGTAATTTTGGTAATATGACTGTTCCTTTTTAGAATGACATTGTCGGGTAGGTGTGAGAGGATGTATCTGGCCAGTTTCAACATTAAACGGGCTGAATATTTGGGCAGATATGGATGGTTAAAATGCTAAAGGGTTAATATGCAATAGCATTACAAAAAAGGCTAAACCCTGTTAACAAACAACACAAAACGCGAGTTAATTGTGTCGGTTTTGTTTTTATGATTCGGTCTACAGGAAAGAGCTACAACCATATACTTCTTAGACCGTCCGAAAGTGTGGGTGATTTTATTTTATAAATGCAAATTGACGAATGCAAGAAAAACATGGTCAAAGAAGGTTGTATTCACATATAGTATACAACATATCCGGAACAACTTACAACAATTTCCTGAATGATGATCCACAAGGAACTGATCTCTCACCTTCTCTTTTCAATTTTTATATTCAAGAACTGTACACATCCCCACAAAAGATATGCACCAACTAATACCAACGATTCTCTAGATCCAGCTGCATAACTTCCGCCATAGATGAACAACTCAGAAACCTGGCTCAGAAAGAAGATAGAGTAGCATCTACCAAGTCCACCTTTACCATTCTTAACTGCAAAAACAAGAGAGCACCAAATAGAATTAACCTATATGTTCAATGACATAAATAATCTATCACACACACAAAAAGAAAAAGAAAAAAAGATTATACACAATCAGTTCTGATTAATCACAAGTACAACGTATTGTGATTCATTATGGATTATGTCAGTTTCTCAGTCTCTTCCAAATAAACCAGAATAAAATAGTCACACATCACAGAGCGGCACTTTGCACTGACACACAACCCACCAACAGCCTTAACAAGAAAAAAAAATACTCAAAAATCTACATATATCTTTTATTTTTTATCAACAAAGGGAAAAGATATGACTGAGCTTGGGAGCACGAGAAGAAGGAAGGTGAATTTTGGCAGTCAGTAGTGTGGTCGGATGAAATATTCGAATTCAAGGCAAGTCTATGTATGGAGGGACAAAACTGAAACTCGGGAGGCTGAATGTAAAACGTGGCGGGTTTGGAGTCATGGTTTGTGGGGGCTGTCTAGGCTGGAAGAAATCTGAGCTAATTTTCGTGGAAAACCGGTTGGATGGTCCGAAATGCTATATTAGAAATGGGACTATTTCCGATTTACAACACCGGTAAAATGGATAACTGCACTTCTCTTTTTCAAGAAGATGGGGCACCATTTCGAACCAAAGTTTGAAATGTCTGGAAAGAAACATGGTATCAAGTTCCTTAGGTGGGTATCTCAAAGCTCCGACTTGAACTCCATTGAGCATGTCTAGGAGTACGTTGACAAGAAAATTCAAGCTAATTCTGCCAAAGTTACGTTCGTGGCAGCCCTCAAAAGCACCATCTTGAAAACACGGATTAACATGAATCAAACTATTGTCATTAACTTACTCAAAACGATGAAAAACCGTGCAGAAGCTGCGAAACTTGCGACAGGAGACTCTAACAAATATCAGCTCTGCCAAATATTAGTGCAAATTTTCAGACAATTCTGTTAGATATTTCTTGAGTTATTAAACTTTGAATATGATTACAGTTTTACTCCCTTGGCTAAAAACTTATCACAGGTATACATACATACATACACACACACACACACACACACACACACACACACACACACACACATATACATATATATATATTTA
>NC_068997.1:32975482-32976756 GCF_001194135.2 Octopus bimaculoides
ATATATATATATATATATATATATATACATACAGGGTGCAGTGAATAAACTGTCGTCTAAATAATGCAAAAATGAAAATAACACTGACATCTCATTTTAACAGATATATTTACCCAAATTACATAGAAATATCTTGAAATGCTAAAGAGTAAATTCATTCAATAAAATTGCCATTGGCTTCAACCACGGCCTCCAGATGACTTCGGAATCTCTTGCAACTCTTCTGGACGGTCTCCTTGTTTAAGTTGCTGAATCCTGCCATAATTCTTGCCTTCAGTTCATCATGAAGTTTTGTTGGTCTCTCGCTCGATTGCACCCCACACATAATAATCAAGGGGGTTGCAGTCTAGGGAGTTCGGTGGCCAGATGTCAGGGGTAATGTGGTTGCAGAAATAGTCTAACAGCCGTAACTGGGTTCTCTTGCTTGTGTGATATGGTACAGGATCCTGTTGTCACACATAGGGTCTTTCAGCAGCCACCCTCTTGACTCAGGGCAGCACTACCTCCTCCAAGCACTTGATGGAGGCCTCTGTGTTGAATCTGAGGCCGTGTGGGAAGATGAATGAATGCATGACGTCGCCATCACTAGTGATCACTCCAAACACCATGATGTTGACTGGATGCTTAATTTTTATCACTCTCAGTACATGTTTTGGGGACACGGCAAGCCAACGGTTGCTCTGTGTGTTCACCATCTGATCCTGGCAGAAATTTTTCTCGTCTCAGAAAAACCAAAGCAAGTTCGGTTGGAGGAGATACTTGAGTTTGTTCAAAAGCTTCGTCTCGCGGTTTTGTCCTTGATGGCTTGGGATAGAAATTGGCCCTTTCTCCTCTTGAATAAGGAATACCGAATGTTCATGCACAACCTGCCTGATAAGAAACTGAGACACTCCCATGCCCCGGGCGATGAACCTGATTGACTTCGAGGTATCGTTGTCAATCATGGCCTGGATCTCACCAACAAATGTAGGAGTTCATTTCTTATCAAAATAATCAGAATGAGTTTCCGAGCTGCTGTACGTTCGTAATTACCATTAGACTCATCCAACGCTTTCTGAATCCTCTGCACTCTCCTAAGATTGACATCCAAATACTCTGAAATTTTCATATTGGAGCTTTTGGCACGTATGCCAAGCAATGTAGCATGTCGTTTCCAAATTTCTGCAGGGTGAATTTCGTCATGGTGCCCAACTGACCCTTACTATACTGTGTAGTCAACAAAATCAAAAACAAACAATGCACATGCGCGAAATTAAAAATATAAAATGACAATT
>NC_068997.1:32977045-32982660 GCF_001194135.2 Octopus bimaculoides
TATATACGGTGGTTGTTTTTCAGTTTCTCTCTACCAAACCTATCCACAAGGCTTTGTCGGCCCGAAGCTAAATCAGAAGACACTTATCCAGGGTACCACGCACTGGACTGATCCCGGAACCATGCGGCTGAGAAACAAACTGTTTGCCACACAACCACGCATGCATCTATTTATATGTTGTGTGTGTATGCGTGTGTGTTGTGTGTGTGTGTGTATGTGTGTGTGTGTGTGTGTGTGTGTGTGTGTGTGCGTGTGTGCGTGCATGCGTGCGTGCCTGTATGCTGGTGCATGTAAATTGCACACCAATATATACACTATGTCTATCGGACATCGTCGGACCCAGTTTTCACATATAGGTGTTTTCGCATATTGGTGTTTGCCTACCTATAAGTAAGCAAACATCAAAATGCGAATTAGTCCATAGCTGGGATCCTGACAGGTGTTACTAATGTGGATCAGAGTAGAGGTGCGAACAATAGAGGGTAAGAGATGGTTTGTCGCACCTTAAAATCTTGGAACTCTCGAACTAGGGCCCCGCAACCTGATGCCGTCATGCTATATACATGAAAGAATGTTTAAAAGTATTTTTGGTATATAATAGAAAAGTACTCAATACATAAATTTAGTACATATATAAAACATAGCACTCAACTTTAATGGTTTCACGTTGCATCAGCATTCATCAGCAGAATGATAAGATGAAATAAATAAACTGAAGACTAGATGGTCTAAAAAGAAATGTTATGAAGCGGTTGGATCGTCGTTGTTGCACAGGTTATTCGACTTTGATGGGTTTTCAGGTCAGTCAATTATGTTTACAAAAAATTTCGAAATGTAAGCAACTGTTGTTAGGTTATTCACCCATCGAATATTATGCATGGAACTTTTTATGTATACAACATTGTGCTCAACTAGATAAAGGGAAAACGATATCTTTATGTCACACGAAACAATTAAATACCAAGATAGTGTTTTATGTATTTGCGTCATACACACACGCGCGCGCACGGTGGAGCATAGAGGACGGACGTTTTAGAAACATTCACAAAATCATTAATTTAGCTGCAAACAAATTTTATTGATATGTTCCTTTTGAATTAGCATTTTCCAAAATCAAGTGTGGAAAACAACATCCATCATGTGGTGTCCGTTTTCATTTCTGGTGTCCGATGCATTTCTGAAAGCGTTCTTGGAAGCTAACCTCCACTCTCTCCAGCATTGCTCTGACGATTTGGGCAACTTCCACACAAATTGCTTCCTTCAAATCGTCCAATGTACGGGGCTTATGCGCATACATACGTGCCTTGGGGTTTCCCCCAAGAAATAATCACACATGGACAAATCAGGGAACCGAGGGGACCAAGGAATGTCAGCAAACCTGGCAATGAGGCGGTCACCGAAGGGAGGGCGAAGAACGTCCGTTGATGCTGTGGCTGTATGGGACGTCACCCCATCCTGCTGAAACCATACACGTTGAATAGGCATACATTTTCGTCATAATTCAGGCACAAAGAAGTTATTTGCCATCTCGATACAACGCTCGAAGTTCACAGAAACAGCATTTCCATTATCGACGGCAGTTTTTCCAATAGCCCACCAGACCGTCACTTTTGGGCTATGCAGTGGTCTTTCGTGCAGTTCTCTCGGATTTTCAAGAGCCCAATAACGACAGTTCTGTTGATTCACCCTGTCATTAAGATGAAAATGAGCTTTATCATTCATTAACAAGATGAGGTTGTCATTTGCCTCAAAAATTGCTTCCATCAGATTGCGAAGTTAAGCCGCTACGCATGGTCCTATGGTTGCAACTGTTGCCCAGTGACCAATTTGTACAGGTGAAAATGCAGGTCTTCATGCAAAATACGCCTTACTGATCGATTACCGATGCCAAGTTCAGTGGGATGCTTCCGAGCAGAGTGATTCGGACTCCATATCAAAGCTTATCTGACGCATTCCACATTTACCGGGGTCCGTACCGTTCGTGGTGCTCCCACCAGTCTCCTATTTATTAGTGAACCTCTTGTATGAAGTGCATTCACCCAACATAAGATTGTGTTATGGGTGGGAACAACCTGATTTCCGTGGATCTTGAAGCGGGGCCGAAACTTATGCTAAACTGCTGTGACAGACTCGTTATTCTCCATGTAACTGTCGTAAGCAAACACGCGATGATCTATCATCTACAGCGCTATGGCTTCACCTGAAAAGAAAAAAAAAGAATGTTAAGATACCACGGACCGAATGGTACTTGTTGGACACATGTCACTCTCTCTGGGGATGAGTAATAGCCAGTTGAAAAACGTCCGTACTCTCTACCCCACCCTGTATCTATATCTATCTATCTATCTATCTATCTATCTATCTATCTATCTATCTATCTATCTATCTATCTATCTATCTGTCTGTCTATCTGTCTGTCTGTCTGTCTACACACACACACACACACAGATATATATAGGGGAAATAAACAACAGAGATGCCTCCCCCACCCACCCACAGAAACTGCAGGAGCGACTCAGAAGTTTTGCAAGCTTTGCAATCCATTACTCTCCAGATTACGATTTTCATAGTCTCATCTCTCACTCTTTCGGAAACGACAGATGATTCTGGTACCTTATACATACATACATACATACATACATACATACATACATACATACATACATTCGTATATGTTTGTGGTGTGAATGTGTATATGAGTATGTGTGTTTATGTGTCTGTGTATATATATATACGTATATATATATATAGTTAAAAAATCGTATACAAATGGTATACAGCTGGTAGTTTCTTAGATGGGTCGAAACGATTGTAGTGATCAATAAAGATTCTCATGTCTTCCATCTTTTGTTTCTCTCATTAATTACATATAGAGAGAAGTAAATGAAAAAATAAAACCAAGAAAAACAACGAAAGTCAAGAGGATGTATACACGATGAATGTATTTGATTGACGCCCAGAGAAAGTTTAAGATGGTTAAAAAAAAAGAAGGGTGTGACGTTTCGAGCATAACTCTTCGTCAGAAAGAGATAACACGAAAATGTCTAGTGAGGAGGAAAAGAATATTCCGAGAAAAGTACTGACATTATGCATAAAAGTATCTGTTCGAAGTGGACTGCTTTCATTTGTAGTTCTCAATACAAAATACAAGTGCGGAGTTTTATATCTTTCTTTATCTGAAAGATCATTATGCAGACTTCTAGATAAAAACGTGTGCGTATGCATACATATATGTATGATGCATGTGCATATAAGTGTATGTGTATATTTAAGTGAGGCTGCGAGACTTAATGGTTAGGGTTTTCGGCTCACGATCGAAAAGTTGTGAGTTCGATTCCCTGCTGTGCGTTGGGTCCTTGAGCAAGACACTTTATTTCTCGTTGCTCCAGTCCACTCAGCTGGCAAAAGTTAGTTGTACCCGTATTTCAAAGGGCTAGCATTTTTACATTCTGTGTCACGTTCAATCTCTCTGAGAACTACTTTAAGGGCCATGTGTCTGTAGAGTGCTCAACCACCTGCACTTTAATTTCAAGCGCAGGGTGTTCTGTTGATCAGATAGACTGGAACTATTGTCGTCGTAATCGACAGAATGCCAGTGTTTTGTGTGTGTGTGTGTGTGTGTGTGTGTGTCTGTCTGTCTGTCTGTCTATATGTGTGTGTGTGTGTCTATGTGTGTGTGAGTGCATGTGTTTATGCGTGTGTACACATGTATGTATACATATGCATATATATGTATATATATGCATATGCATATATGTATATATATATGCACACACGCATACATAAGTACATAAGTGTGTATATATATACCCACAGACATACATACATAACTACCTACATACATAGACATATATATACATAACTATCTACCTACATACACGTATATATGTACAAATACATACATACATACATACATACATACATACATACATACATACATACATATAAATTGCTTTTAAAATCTGTAGCTGTTAATTGTACGTTCCGTTTTACGATTTTCAAAGCAATCTAATTCATCAAAACCATATTATCGCCACTTCCATCACCACCGCTGCCGCCGCCGCGGGCGCCACCACCACCACCGTCGCAACCACCTCATCGCCGACATCACTAACACACCAACACGCCCCACGATCATACCACCACCATCACCACCAAAACCCTACTATCTTCATCACACTACCATTATCATCCACATTATCAGCCATCACGATTCAACTCCACTGTCGGAGGTGGGGCGTGGTGGGAGTGTTGATGTAAAAGATTGTGATAACGCCGGTGGTGGTGTGTTGAAGCAAATATATCGGGAGTATATTTATAGCTCCAGAATTCTGTATGTTTAAGAGAGGGGGATGTGGCGTTTCTTCAAAGATTCACCATGGGGCCTTTTTATAGAGAAGGATGCCATAAAACTGTCTTTAATGGTCTTCGTTGACGAAAAATCTCTCCGAGTCAATCCTTCTGATCACAATTCCTTACCAAAATCTATATTCAATGTCAGAACCGTTACAGCTACATTCAACTTGCAATTCCTATACACATACATAACACAGTTATACATACACACACACATACGTACATGCATGCATACATGCATACATGCATACATACATACACACATACATACATACATACATACATACATACAAGTGCATACACACATAATTATAATCACATACATAAATGCAAACTGAAACACATACACACACACACTCATATACATACATGCATACATACATACACACACTCATATACATACATACACACTCAGACACACTCATATACATATATACACACACACACTCATATACATACGTACATACATACACACACACACACTCATATACATACATACACATATTCATATACATACATACATACACAGTCGTATAGCCAATCGTATTTCACAAGCAACTTGCTCTTTATGCATGCGCCTTATTTGATTTATAAATTTATTCAATTATTTTGTTGGCATGGCAGGGTGATGGAAGGGAACCACTATAGTATATATTTATTGGTTCAGTCGTGTGCGTGGCTGTCACATGGAACGTGTGCTTGCGCACGCATGTGCGTAATTTTTCTCTCGTTTATATTCCATTTTCACTCCTTTAAGAGTTCACGTTTCTTCCCAGATCGATAAAAATAGACACAAGGACACACCCGCACTATACATCATACACACATGCGCACAAACACACAAACACACATACATACACACACACAAAATAAACGACGGAACACATACACACACAAATACAACGTACACACACATATACTCACACACATGTACACACGAAGGAAGCGTGTAGTTATGTGTATGCACACACGTGCCCTAGATAGATAGATAGATAGATAGATAGATAGATAGATAGATAGATAGATAGATAGATAGATAGATAGATAGAGGGAAATAGTTAAGCATACAAATGGATTGAGTGATATGAGTGAACAGCAGTTACACATATATAGATCGAAGTTTTGATAGCTATAACCATATGCGTTTATATATACATACATATGCTTGTATTTGTGAAACTTTTATATCAATAAACTAAGCAGCATCAGTGTGGGTGTCGAAGTGTCGATGCATATCTACATGAAAGTGTAAACATATA
>NC_068997.1:32982817-32983544 GCF_001194135.2 Octopus bimaculoides
GAGAGAGAGAGAGAGAGAGAGAGAGAGAGAGATAGATAGATAGATAGATAGATAGATAGATAGATAGATAGATAGATAGATGTGCGTGCATGTATGTATGTATGTGTAACATAGATAGGTAACCGGTAACCACGTACTGAATGGCGCGCGCACGCTCAGAATTCTCAATGTATTGACATCTTTTAGTCAGAGAAAGTAAGCCACAACCCATATGACTTCTACAGCTATGTTTCTATCATGTTGGACTTCATTAGCAGTGTATAGTCTTCTCAAGTCTGTTTGGATCAGTAGCCAGCAATTTTTAAACGTAGGAAAAGTGTTACAGGAAATTTTGGCCAGAAATTTTTGTTCAATTGTCAAAGAGTAACAGGAACTAACTGAAATGGGCTAAAAACATGGATTAAAAAAAAAAGTATTGTCTTGTCAATCAAACTTTGGAAGGAAATATTCATAAATGTAGAACCCTAATAGGACAAAATATGTCCATTGCTGGCATCTTCATGGTAATAAATATCCGATTTTACCTCCTAGATAAGAAAATTAAATTTACTATGAAATTAATTTTTAATTGCTGGAAATATTTCTTTTCTTTCAGACACGCTAATAATTATTGCTTGATTTTAATTTTCTTGCATTCACAGGCAGATTTCAATTCATTGATTTTGTAAGTGTGTGTGTGTGTGTGTGTGTGTGTGTGTGTGTGTGTGTGTGTGTGTGTGTGTGTGTG
>NC_068997.1:32984320-32985072 GCF_001194135.2 Octopus bimaculoides
GTCGGCTATAGTAGAAGAACCCTCTCAAGGTGCCACGCAGTGGGACTGAACCCAGGACCATGTGTTCGAGAAGCAAGCTTCTCACCCCACAGCCACTCCAGGTGCATGGCTCACTAGTTAGAGCATCGGGTTCACAATCATAAGGTAATAATTTTTGTTCCCTGATGGAGTTGTGTATTATATTGTTGAGCAAGACACTTTATTTCACGTTGCTCCAGTTCCCTCAGCTGGCAAAAATTAGTTGCGATGTCACTGGTGCCAAGTCGTATCGGTCTTCGGTGGCGTGAAGAGGAGCGGCTGGTCTTCCTTGGGTGACTGCTGGTCTTCCATAAACAACCTTGCCGGGACTTGTACTTTGAAGGGTAGCTTTCTAGGTGCAATCCCATTCATGACCGAAGAGGTCTTCACCTTTAGCTTTATATACACATATATGTATACGTATATATCAATGTGTTTGCGTCTGTGTTTGCGTGTCTCCCCATCACTGCTTTTCAACCCGTGTGGGTGTGTTTACGTCCTCGTATCTAAGCGGTTCAGTAAAGAAACCGATAGAATAAGTGCTAGGCTTAAAAATAAGCCTTGTAGTCGATTTGTTCAACAAGACGGTGCTCCAGCATGGCCGCAATCAAATGAGTGAAACGATTAAAAGGATTGAAGAATATGTATATACATATATATATATATATATATGTGTGTGTGTGTGTGTGTGTGTGTGTGTGTGTGTGTGTGTGTGTGTGTGTGTGTGTGTGTGT
>NC_068997.1:32985178-32987048 GCF_001194135.2 Octopus bimaculoides
TGTAAGTATGTATGTATATATATTGTTGTGTCTGGGAAGAGTCATTCTCTTTTTGTGCCTTATTATTTAACAGACACTAAAAGAGAACGACTCTCCCCAGACAACAAAATATACTTCAACACACGAACTCACACAAGGAATCTTGCAAACCAAATACCAAAACAATATATATATATATATATATATATATATATATATATATATACACGAGCTGATGTACCCGGTGATTCCCGGGAAAGCGGAGCTTATCCCTTGGTTCCGTTCTCATAATTGTTTCGCTAATCTAATAACAGCAATACAACGTATGTAGCCCCTAAAGCGGTTTTTGTGTATTTACAGAGAATACCTAACTGTCTTACACAAGATTTTGTTTTTAGGAATTCGCAATAAGTTATGAATTCCCAAATTATGAAGACAGTTATGTAATAACATGGAATTAGTTACCCGATAGTAAGAATTCAAATAAAGTGGCTCCGAAAAGGGCTTTAATGGCATTCCCAGAGTATATAGAACTTAGGAGGAAATACTAATAAGGTATGTATACTAAAATCGTGAAGCATGTTACGAAGAAAAAGGCTAATCAGATATGAGAGGATAACAATTCAAAGTAAATAACTCTGAAAAGGGCTTTTGTGCGTTCCCAAAGAATATTATTACCCTCAGCGGCGCTGGTGTTGGTATATTTGTGAATAAATCACTAACCGAATTAAGTGGATCTATTGTTTAAGGGATGTCCTGGATAAATTGCGAAAATAATTTTAATAGTTCAAATGCTAAGAAATAAGCATACTCAGTTTTGTTTATACCAAATGATTTAGAAAAATGAATGGGTTAAAATGACTGTTAAAATGAAATATATTAGATATATACAAGGATCCCTTCCAGGGGCCCTATTATCGATTTTTTTCTTCAACAATCTGAGTATGCCATGAGTTTTCCAGACATGCGTCTACTCATGTGTCAAGTTTTATCAAAATCGATAAAACGATGTAAGAGGAGTTTGCAAAAAACTCCACAAACACACCTACAGACAGAATTTCCCACATATGTAGTAGATATATATAATACATTTGCTGTTTTGAAGGTACAGCAATGCGCTTACACGGCAGAATGTCCAGTTTCCATTTGGAATTGTTTTGATATTTACTCTATGTAGATTATATTTTTGCGGGAGGATAACGAGGAGCTATTTATGTGAACAGTATATCACGGTATGACGCCCTAATTTGCATATTACTGCGGTGGCCACATTGGTAATACCCATACCTTTCAAAGTACAATTTAATTCCGGCTCTTTACAGACATTCGTGGTATAAATTACAGCATAAATATCCCTTTTTTTAGTTAGGTAGTTCTTTTTTTTTTTTGGTAGCCCTTTTTCATTGTAAATGAAGCCGTTTTGGTGTAGGACCATTCAATTACCTCCAGTTCAGCAATTCAACTTAGAAGATTATAGGTTGAAGCCGTAACATAGAACTAATATTACGAATTGTTTCCATACGAAATGTTCTAAGAATCCACTATGTAAAAATGTCTGCGCGCTGCCATTTTGATGTGCTCATAAAATTATCTGTGATTTTGTATTATAAATTTTCATATAATGTACAACTTTTCACCAGAACAAACGTGGGGAGTGGGGTGCATTTGTATATGTTTCAATTTACAAACAGGAGAGAAAAAAACTTAAATACCCTGCGTTTCCTACACGAAACTGTAACAACAGATGGGTTCCACAGCTTTCAATAAATGAATATGCATTACTATATATATATATATATATATATATATATATAGTAATGCATATATAAATAGACATAGATAGATCGATAGATGGATAGATAGATAGATAGATAGATAGATAGATAGATAG
>NC_068997.1:32987177-32990588 GCF_001194135.2 Octopus bimaculoides
ATACATATGTATATATATAAATTATATGTATACTTATATATATATACACACATCTAAAAAATTAGAAGATACAATTTTTAAAGAATTATTGCTCGTTTCTTCTTTGAACATTTGGTTATCGAAGAAGTTTCCTTCTAGCTGTTCTGCCATAGTAGCCAAGCTGATAGAGACACTTTGGAGACAACCTCACAGAAGTACTCCAACCCATTTGGAGTTGCTCGGCAACATCAGCTGCCTTACATCGGGGATTACTTTCAACAATGTTTGACAGCCCAAAGATATCTGTGAGAGGGGCCCAGGTCGGCCTGAGCGGGATACTGTTGATTCCTTTCCTTTGCTGGTGAATTGCACAATCACTCTGTTGACTGCGGCAAAGAGGAATCCCAAGGTTTTGTGTAATCTTGCGCTGGCTAAGTCCACCCTAGATTGACCTACTGTACGTCCGCTTTGAAAATCAGACGACTCTTTTGCGTCTGATATTTGCGGCATGACTAGTTGCTATAAACAGTTGTAATCCGTAAGAGCTATCTGTCTGTGTGTGTGTGTGTGTGTGTGTGTGTGAGAAAGAGAGAGACAGAGTATGTGTGTGTTCGTGTGAGTGTGTGAGTGTGTATGTATGTGTGTATGTATGTATGTCTGTATATGTGTGTGTCTGCGTGTGTATGTGTATGTACGTGTGTATACAGTGACGTACGAACAGTTTTTAGACTCACATTGATTTTTCGTTTTCCCTAATTAAATATGTCCTCTCTTCTTTGCAAGTACGAATATGAATTGCGCTTTTAGACTAATATTAGCATTAATTTGATAAAAATACTGCGATGAAAACTATTGTAAAACAAGATATCGATGAATTTACACTCAGGCAAGTCATCGGATGATATCAATGTGGAAAGTCCATTTTAAAAATCGATCACTTTTTTTTTGGTATTAATCATCGATCAGCAAATAATGTAGTCAAGCGATGGAATAAAAAAGGCATTGCCAAATGAGGATGGGAACTGTAAGGCCGCAAAAAGTTTCTGAGAGGGCGAGGAGGGTAGTTAAGAGGCAAATTATAATACATTGATCTGCAACTGCTAGAGAGGTTAAATATCCTTCAGATATTGCACTCTATTGCATAACAACAGTATCGAAAAAAGTCTTTGGACATAAACAAGGAGCTGCAAGAAAGAAGTCAAATATTTGAAAAACTAATAAGTTCAAATGATTCAGCTGGAGCAACAAGCAAGACAAGTCTTGGTGGTCAATAATATGATCTGGGGGGAAGAAAATTCTGTCGATTTTCCAATTCGAGGTAACGAAACTGAAACATGTGAGCTGGATTGTTTGCAAGAAAAGGTTAAACATGGGGGTGAGGGCAAAGTTATAGTATGGCGGATAGTTTAGGTAGTAGAAAACATCCGAGCTGCTTTCAGTGAAATATCAATTACATGGAGGGGGGGGATAAACTGTAAAATACTTGAAAGGGATGTATTACCCACCCATTTCAGTGTTGGAATTCATGCGGAGACCAATCTTTTACGGGAAGATAGAACCCTCATGACAAACAAGTAAAATATCGAAAGCTTGGGAAGGGACTCACGAAACAGAATCTCTGAAACGGGTTGCTCAGAGCACTGGCTTTAATCTGATATGACACGCATGAGAAAACCTTCAGAGAAGATTACAAGACTGTGGAAATCAAATCAGTTACATCAGCTGCAGAGCTACAAGATGCGGTGACTGAGGAGTGCATATACATAGATTAGACTAATATTGAAAATTTAATCATATCAGGGGGAAACCGTGATATTAGTTAAAGGAGAGCCCCTGTGAGACAAAATTTCCTTCATTTTGGACAATCTTCTATGAAGTTATTAGACATTACATTTCTGTTGTATTTTATTACGCTGCTTAAAAAGATATTGTAGGCCTATATATAAAAAGTTTATTGATGTAAGATTTAGAGAGAAAGAGATTGAGAGGAATATAAAGTGTTTAGCAGAGGTAAATTTTAAAATCATATACATTGTGACTGAAAATGAAATAACTTAGCAAAATAACCGATGCTATACTTTTAAAATTTGCAATAGAATTGAAACTAATCATGTAAGCAAAAACATGTAAGTAAATACCAACGAATGATATGTGTATTAAATATTGCATAGATTGTTATTGTATATTTTTGTATCATTTTTAGCATTACAAGCAACAACCAAATTTATATGCAATAAAAATGTAAATTATAACAAAGAAGGTAAGAGAAGTGATGCGAGACAGTAGATGTTTATTCCATACGTTTACAGTTGTTTCATAGTCTTATTAGTAATATAATAAATCTTACATCAACATTAACACACATATAAAATATACATATATACAAACATGTATAAATAGATAAAATATATATGCGTGTGTATACCCATGTATAGAAGAGTACAGATACGAGGGCCAACAGACCAATCTTCAGAACGCTACATGATGATTGAGAAGAGAGAAAGGATCCGGGAATCCAGGCAGTTACCTCAGGCAGCACTCCTGCGAACATTGTTTAGAAAAATGTGTAAGAATCGTAATTTTTCCAGTAGAAACATTAATTTTAGACCAACTAAAAATCTAGAAGCTTACCCTTAGTTGCGGAGTACAAATAACAAGTGAAGAATGATGCTGTTGGTATTAAATATATTCCCTAGTTTACAATTATTTCAGTAACGTAAGTGTAACTAATCATGTATGTTTAAAGACATAGAAGCGAGCAATGAAACTGTTCACAAGGGTTGCAACTAGATAACTGTGGGTCAATCATTATATAAAACAAATTATATAATCGATATGACTGCATCATTACTCTCTTCCATATCTTCAAGTATATTATATGATAAGTCGCCCTAAGTTATTGAAACAATTGAAAACCATGGAATAGGTGTAATACCAACAACTCTATACCTCACGTGTTATATATGTGTATACATATATACGTACAGATAGATAGATAGATCGATAGATAGATAGATAGACAGACAGACAACAGACATACAGATTAATAGATGTATAGATTAATATGTATATATATGTCTGTGTAGGTATTTGTGAACTTCTAAACATACTGCGACAAAATTGTTAGTGTTTCTAAGTTATATAACATATCTTACTCTTTTACTTTTTTACTTGTTTCAGTCATTTGACTGCGACCATGCTGGAGCACCGCCTTTAGTCGAGCAAATCGACCCAGGACTTATTCTTTGTAAGCTTAGTACTTATTCTATTGATCACTTTTGCCGGACCGCTAAGTTACGGGGACATAAACACACCACCACGAGTTGTCAAGCGATGTTGGGGAGGGACAGACACAGACACACAAATATATATACACACACACATACATGTATATATATATATATATATATATATATATATATATATATATAT
>NC_068997.1:32993168-32994383 GCF_001194135.2 Octopus bimaculoides
ATTCAATGGATGCTCACATGGAAAGCCTTTTTAATGCAGTTCACCTGTGGTATCTTTTTGGAGATCTTAAAATAATTGCTGTGTTAATGGGCATGCAACGAGACTCACCAAGCGCTGCTGTTTTCAATGCCTGTGGGACAGTCGTGTATTACAGAGCATTACAATAAAAGAGAATGGCCAACCAAGTCCTTATATATTTCTGGAAGGAATAACATTCAATCAATTCCTTCCGATAATCCAAAGAAATATTTTTACTACCATTAAGTTTGGTTTAATGAGGATATTTGTGAAGGCGAGTGGGTAAAAAAAAAAATCAAGAGCATTTCAATTTCCCTCGAAAATATTACCAAAATTAAGTGCTGCCAAACTTAAGGAGAGACTTTTTATAGAACCTCAAATCCGCGAGGTATTAAAAGCTATTTGATGAAGCACACACAGTGCCCCAGCTGAAAACTTGGCATATCTTTAAATGGATCAGTGCTAAATCCTTACCAAATTACAGAACTCCTTTTCGAGAAACAGATTGGTGTTTTTAAAGCTAGATTGTCTCGAGTCTCTTCAATTACATTTCCTACATTTAAGCCAAATTTCTCTCATGGAAATCTTAGTGCAATTAGTATTGAATTAGTATTGAATAACGGAAAACATTTCATCCTCAAACATTTCACTCTCTACAGAAGTTCACTCAAAGATTCTGGTTTGAAAACACGATGGCAGACATTATTATAGCGTGTTGATCGAGTATTTGAAATCATTAATATTGCTATACGTGAACAATATGCCTTTTAATTGCTTCTTTATATTTTTGATTTACTGTACTTAAATTCATATTTTAAATATGAATTATTTTTGCTTATAATTTAAATTAATTTTGCTTTAATATCTATCGATTTGCTGTTTTCCGTAGAGATAATTCTTTCAATTTAATTTCAAACATATTCATTGCTAGACGGTGAGGATAAGCAATCGACACCTCAGCATATATATTTCAGTTTCATATTTTAAATATAGGTAAGTATATTCAATAAAGTATTTAAAGAGTGACACTATTCGATATTGAAAGTATTACGTAATTGTTTTCTGACACTAATTAATATCAATATCACCATTTTTGAATGGTTAGTGATATTTTATTGGCGTACTTCAACTTTTACACGAACACACACACACACACACACACACACACACACACACACACACACACACACACACACA
>NC_068997.1:32995044-32996155 GCF_001194135.2 Octopus bimaculoides
CGCGAGATCAACGAAACGTTTGGTTTGGAAATGACCAGTGAGTAGTCAGCTTGAAACTGGTTTAAACGATTTCGCACTGGAGACCTGAGCCTTGGAGGTCATGAGCGTAGTGGACGCCCATCTGTATCAATGACGGTCAATTAAAGACCATCATTAAGAAGAACCACGCAAAAACACTCGAGAACTTGCAAAAGAACTTCAAGTTAGCCAGAAAACTGCCTGCAACCATTTGCATGCGATCGGATAATCAAAAGAGCTCGACAAATGGGTACCACACGATTTGAATTAAAATGAGAAAATGCGCAGATATGAAATTTGCTCGTCGCTTCTTCTCTGTAACCAGACCGATCCATTTCTCGACCGTATAGTAACTTGCGATGAAAAGTGTATTCTGTATAATAATCAAAAACGTTCTTCGCAATGGTTGGATCAATATGAAGCACCGGAAACCTTCCCTAAACCCGTGCTCTTCAAAGAGAAGGTTACGGTGACCGTTTGGTGGTGTAAAGATAGACTCATGCACTATAACTGCTTAAAACCCAGCAAAAAAAAACATTACTGCAGAATCATGTTGCCATGAAATTGCCAAAATGAACGAAAAACAGCTACTCCTTCGTCCCAGACTGGTCAACAAAACAGGGTCAATCATTCTTTATGACAATGCTCAACCACACATTTCACTAATGACGCTCCATAAGTTCAGGGAATTCGGCTATGAAGTTCTTCCCCACCCAGCTTATTCCCCAGACCTTTCTCCTACCGAGTAACACTTTTTCAAGCACTTTGATGGTTTCCTGCAAGAGAAGGAGTTCAAAAATCAAACCAAGTGCCTTCTAAAAATTCATCAGCTCCAGAACTCCAGATTTTTATGTTACTGGAATAAACAAACTTGTAACTTGTTGGCAAAAATGTGTTGATTGTAATGGTACTTACTTTGATGAATAAAATTCCCGCATTGTTGAAATATATTGTGATGAATTTCATGTTTCAAAACGTTGCTTACTTTTTACTAAGCCTGATATCTCTTTACTCTTTTACTCTTTTACTTGTTTCAGTCATTTGACTGTGGTAATGCTGGAGCTACGCCTTTAGTCGAACAAATCGACCCCAG
>NC_068997.1:32996834-33000332 GCF_001194135.2 Octopus bimaculoides
ATATATATATATATATATATATATATAATATTTTGTTAACAAAAACAACATCTTTAAATGATTATTCCGACCGGCTGCCAAGTAAATGAGAAGCAGTAATTGAAGTAGATGGTGAGTATGCTCCGGAATAATCATTTAAAGATGTTTTTGTTAAATGTTCTTATTGTTTTTGTTGAATAAAATTTATTGAAAACAAGCCGCAATAATTATGCACAAACCTAATATATCTATAATATAAATTGAAGTTGGCCGACCGTTGTATTCTTTCTTGTCTTGAGTTTCACGGCCAAACAACTGGGTGGATTCGCATGAAAAATGGCACACATGTGGAGACGGGTGCATAGGTTGGAACGTGCTTTCTATTTTTTTCTACTCCCTATACTTACAGAGAAAATAGATTAAAACAACCTGCGTGCGTGCGTGTATGTGAGTGTGTGTCACTGAAGCCATTCATACATATATACATATTAATAAATAAATAAACTGAATACTAAATTTCAGTTATCTCTCTCTCTCTCTTTCTTTCTTTCTCTCTCTCACATATACACATACACCATCAACATTACTCTCTCTGGCGCACACACCCCATAAAACATACACACTCGCACACACAGAGACATACGCACGCACATCAATTCTCCCCTCTCACCACAACTTCAAAAGAAGTTCAGTCATAAAACTGTCCATGTATCTTCATTCGATGCCCACTTCAAAAGATCACCTTTCCTTTTCACTTGTCCGGCCATTGATCGAGAGATAAAACTCAAACCAACTCCTGCTAAATGCAAAAAAAAAAAAACCCCGCAAAAATTAAAAAAACATACACACACAAACAGACATTTCATGTCTTTCAGTTTCTCTATGATTTTACACGCGTCGAAAACAATAGCTTTTACATACATTTTAATGTTCAACAGGTATGTATCAATTTCTATAATATAAATTGTTTTTTAAGTCAATGACACACAAATTCACTCACTCACTCTATCTCTCTTTCTTACCCTCTTTCTCTGTCACATACACGCGCGCGCGCGCGCGTCCATTTCATATATCTTTCAATTTCTGCTCTGCAAATAAAATTTTTACGGATAAAACTGCTTACAAAAATTGCGATTAATTTATAATTTCTTTCTATGTTCATAATTAAATAAATCTTTTAATGATTAGACAGACGTCCAATAGAATAGCTCTCAGAAACAGACTACGTACAAATTCTTTCTTCACAACTCCTGAAGCCATTTTCTGACAGGAGGGTGTGAAATCTTCATACAGCTAGAGGCTCCAATCGAAACGGGACACGAAATGATAAGGTTGAGAAACGCTGTTATAGATTATGCCTAACCGAAAACAATTACAGCCACATCATCCAAACAGACCGGGTGAAACTGGGTTTAACTGCAAGTATAATATAAATTGGACATGGGTGATTGTTGTATTCTTTTTTGTCTTGAGATTTACAGCCAAATGACTGGGTGGATTAGCATGAAAAATAGCACACATGTAGAGACGGGTGCATAGATTGTGCTGCGGTTTGTATTTTTTCTCTAGCCCCAGTTACCGAGAAAATCGATTAAAACTTTTCTAATGGAATTCCCCTGTTTCTTCCGCCATTAAAACAACCAGTTGTTCACACAGCCGGCATATACCATTTCGCTAGCAACAAGGGGAGTACAAGATGACAGTCAGCCAACACTTTCGCTATGCTGTCTCTCTTCTTTCACCTCTGTGTGGGGTTAATAATCTTAATCTTTTGTTACAGTTTCCCATTCAAACTACATAACATGCAGAATTGTCGGATTAAGACAGTAGGGTGTTTTGAGGGAGATTTGGCTGCTATTTCTACCAGGTATAGAGGTCTGAACTTAATTTTCATTCACATATTTGCATTTCAAAAATTTAACATAATCCTTTCCATAATTCAACTATCGTAAAAATTTTATACGATGACCTCACATTTTCTATGTATGTGTGTGTACCTTGAAAGACGTCAATCATCACGACACACACCTTCACTCACTCACTCCATCTCTCTTTCTGACCCTCTTTCTCTCTCACATACACACACGCAAGCATGCACGAACGCATGCACACACACACACACACACATACACACACACACACACACACACAAACACACACACACACATCCATTTCATATATCTTCTTTCAATTTCTGCTCTCTGCAAATAAAATTTTTACGGATACAACTGCTTACAAAAATAGAGATTAATGTATAATTTCTTTCTATGTTCATAACTAAACCAATGTTTTAATGATTAGACAGAGGTCCAATAGAATAGCTCTCAGAAACAGACTACGTACAAATTCGTTCTTCACAACTCCTGAAGCTGCTTTCTGACAAGGGGGGGGGGAGTAAGGAAATGTTCATATAGCTGGAGGCTCCAAGCGAAACAGGAGACCCGAAATGATAAGGTTGAGAAACGCTGTTATAGATTATTCCTAACCGAAAACGATCACAGCCACATCATCCAAACAGACCGGGTGAAACCGGGCTTAGCTGCTAGCATATATATATATATTTATGGAGGTGCAATTGCCCATTGGTTAGGGCAGCGGACTCGCAGTCGGAGAATTTTCGTTTTACTTTATCTGTCTATTTTCCCTCACTTTCTCTCTCTCTCTCTCTCTCTCTCTCTCTCTCTCTCTCTCTCTCTCTCTCTCTCTCTCTCTCTCTCTCTCTCTCTCTCTCTCTCTCTCTCTCTCTCTCTCTTTCGTTCTCTCTCTGTCTTCCTTTCTCCCTTTCTCTCTCTCTTTCTCTTCTTCTTTCTCCCTTTGTCTCGCTTTCTTTCTTTCTCCCTCTCTCTTTCCCTCACTAAAAGAACAACTCAATTGACAGTGTTGTTGATGATCAGGATAGTGTTAACTACCCCTTCGAATTTTTGAACTCATTACAACCACCAGGTACAGTTTCCCATTGTCTTCAGCTGAAAAAAGGCACTCCTACTATGCTATTGCGTAATTTGTCTCAGCCAAAATTATGCAATGGTACAAGATTAATTGTGCACAAACTTATGAGGAACTGTATTGAGGTAAATATTCTCACTGGTTCTGGTAAAGGTGACACCGCCTTCATTCCTCACATACTAGTTACACCATCTAGAGTCCCGTTCCAATTTAAACGGTTACAGTTTCCTATCCGAGTTTCTTTTGCTATGAGCATTAATAAAAGTCAAGGCCAAACACTAAAAGTTGCTGGATTGCAACTTCAACAGCCATGCTTTTCACATGGCATCACGTGTGGGAGCAAAAGCAAATCTTTTTGCTTATGCACCATAAAATAAAACTAAAAACATTGTTTATAAAGAAATATTCACTCTTAATGCAACATCAATACTTCAATAACTTAATTTCCCATTACTATCATTACATTCAAGAATGACTAAATTACCTATTTCAATGAACTGTATTATATAATTGCCATTACTGTATTGATAAATATAATAAAAAATAAAACTCACTATTGTCATATAATAAACA
>NC_068997.1:33000588-33003075 GCF_001194135.2 Octopus bimaculoides
ACAGTTTCTTACACTCAATGCAATATATAATTCAACTGATTCCGTCGATGATTTGCTGTATGAAACCTTTCCTAATCTTCTTCATAGTTACAACAATACAGATTACATCGGTGACAGAGCTATCCTGGCTCCAAAAAAATGTTCCTCTACATACCATTAATTGACAGTGTTGTTGATGATCAGGATTGTGTCAACTACTCCATCGAATTCTTTAACTCACTAGAACCACCAGGTACAGCTCTTCATTGTCTTCAGTTGAAAAAGGGGACTCCTATTTTGCTATTACATATTTTGTCTCAACCAAAATTATGCAATGGTACAAGATTAATTGTGCACAAACTTCATTGACACAAACATTTTCACTGTTTGTAGTAACGGCTTATGTACCCTGAAATAAGACAAAAAACATTGTTTATAAAGAAATATTCACTCTTAATGCAACATGAATACTTCAATAACTTCATTTACCATTACTATCATTACATTCAAGAATGAGTAAATTACCTATTTCAATGAAATGTATTATATAACTGTCATTACTGTATTGATAGAAAAAGTTACACATATATCTCACTTATTATTATCATGCCATAAACAAACAGAACTTTATGTATAAAAGTGATCTTTTTTCTACTACATGTTTTTCTCTTATAAAAATATTATATCATTGCTATTACTGTAAAGATAAATAAAATAACACATACAATTATTATTGTCATATTATTGTCACTTATTATTGTCGTATCATAAACAAACAGAAGTTCATGTATGATATTTCATGTATGATATTAATCTTTCTTCTGCTTCAATTATTACATGGGTTTCTCTTCTAAAAATACACACATGCAGGATGAGTAAATTATACATATAATAATACTTTCAATATGGCTCCCGATAAACAGCAAAAGTAATTACCCGATCAATGACGAGTTTTACTGCTAGTATATACATGTGTGTGTGTGTGTGTGTGTGTGTGTGTGTGTGTGTGTGTGTGTGTGTGTGTGTGTGTGTCTGTGTGTGTCTGTGTGTGTGTCTTAATAATACTAAAATTCCAGTGATGTTTGTGTGTAGCCGAAATATCTCAGAAGTAGCATATTTAATTTAATTTTGTTTTTGCATATTTTTTTTCATATTTGTCTTCGGCAGTGCAGTACGAATTTTTATGACATTTGGACCTCTAGTTATTAATGAAAACGAGTAAACACAATTTTTGTGTTTACTTGTGACGTCAACACACATACACACATACAGAATACACACAAACACACGTCCGCTTTCTGTAACATATACACACGCATAGTCTTCGCGCTCTCTAAGAAAAAATAACGTCGATTTTTTGACGTACACAATATTTTAATCATTTAAAAATATTTTTAACTGAATGTGATTTCAAAAATACAAGTTGTTTGTACAGTAAGTACTTATATTTTAGCTTTCTTTAAACACAATATATTAATGGTTTTTTTAAAGTTATTTTTAAGTCGTTAATTCCAGTAAGAAATTTTTATTTAGTTACTTTTGTTTTAAAGAGACGAGAAAGTGCAAGATGTATGTACGTGTATATGAAATGGACGTGTGTGTGTGAAAGAGAGAGAGGGAGAGAGAGAGAGAGAGGAAGAGGGAGAGTGAGTGAAGGGATGTGTTGTCATACGTACTTACATCAATACATATGCGTACATCTTTTTTGCATGGGCGTGTGCTTGTGGATGTGTGTGTAAGAGAGAGAGAGTGAGTGAGTGAACGTGTGTATTCTCATGTGGCACTCTCTCTCTCTCTCTCTCTCTCACACACACACACACACACACACACTTCCATTTCATATGCACGTTCATATATCTTTCACTTTCTTCTCTCTTTCACTTTAAAACAAATGTAAATAAATAAAACATTTTTACGGAAATTAGCGAACAAAATCAGCTGATCCGGATGACAGTTCTGAGAGTCAAAACGAAAGATCGCCCCAAAGGAAATCCATTTCAAAAAGGTTTTCAAGTGCATTCAACGTATCTCAGCTTCAAAGATTTGGCTGCTATTTCTAGCACACCCTTCTACCATGTTACGGTTATTTGCGATAAAGGACCCGAAATACTTGTTGCATGGTACTAGGCGTGTAAGAAATAGCAGGCAAATATTTCCTTTTCCGGGGAAAGGAGCCGTTTATGCATAATTTCGATAGCTCATTCGTTGAAAGCATTCGCAAACCTGGGGGGAAAAAAACACATAAAACAAAACTCTGTTACTGGGAAACTCAGATATTCCAGATGATCCAACGGGTCAAGGGTAGTCTAGTCTATATATATTGTATAAAAGATCGTGGGTAAGGCCAAAACAATGCGAAATAAATGCAAGGTAAATCACAAGAAAACAAATATGTGAATTAATGTAAACTTACCTTGTATTCAATATTTCGGGGTTATGACCTCATTTTCAAGAAATTGACGAATGTTGCCGATGTGCGTGTGTATATATATATATATATATATATAT
>NC_068997.1:33003447-33003881 GCF_001194135.2 Octopus bimaculoides
ATATATATATATATATACATATACATATATACATGTATATGTTTGTGTGTCTGTGTTTGTCCCCCCATGATCGCCTGATAGCCGATGTTGGTGTGCTTACGTCTGCGTAACTTAAAGGCTCGGCAAAAGTGACTGATAGCATAAGCACCAGGCTTACAAAGAATAAGTCCTGGGGTCGATTAGTTCGACTAAAGGCGGTGCCCCAGCATGGCCGCAGTTAAATGACTGAAACAAGTATAAGAATAAAAGACTAGAAGAATATATATTATTGATTATTCATGTGTATCAATCTTCTATTTAAATAAATTAAATTTAGAAAATAATAGGCATAACTTAGGGAATTGATTGTTTATAAAATGAAAGCCATTAGCTTTACAATGAAAAGACATTTTCATTGTAAAGTAAATGAATTTGAACTTTAGATTCACATTCTT
>NC_068997.1:33003903-33004811 GCF_001194135.2 Octopus bimaculoides
ATATATATATAGATAGATAGATAGATAGATAGATAGATGACAGATAGATAAATAGAGAGAGATACAGATATACGTATATATGCATATATATGTGTGTGTATGTATATATATATATATATATATATATGTATGTATGTATATATATATATATATATAAGCAAAACACAAGGTGTGTCTGTGTTAGTTCGTGGGTCGGCTGCATTTTAGTCGTAAAAAATATAAATTCTCAATGCGTCTGGTATTAAAAACACCTGAAAGTAAGTCATAGGCAAGCGAAACAAAACACATCTGACCCTTTCTCAGAGCGAAAGACATCGATGTTTCGACATTGATGTGATTTTTCAATACTGCGTACCGAGCAAGGCCTAGCAGCAAGCCATATCGCCGACTATGACAATATGCTAAAAGGTTTAAAAATTATCTGCTGCTATGTCCCCACGCTTCTGTGTGAATGTTTGTGGGTCGGCTTCGGCTTGTGGTGGCGAGCGCGTAAATTTAGGCGTTCGCCACCACAACCTCTTTTAGTTTTACAGCCCTCCCTGTTTGTTTTCACTTTCCTGCTTGTGTTACCAATTTTGACCCTCCTCAAAATCCCAAATTTTATTTATTTTGCTTTGCGGGAGCAACTGTTTTATCGAAAGCGTATATTGTTGTTAAATGCTCGAAATGTGAGAGCAGAAAAACAGCCAACAACTGATGAAAGGTTGTTTTTTGTGTTGTTTGTCTTGTTTTCCATTTGTGTCTTTCGTTGTTCGAAAAAATAGTTCATATTCCATGTACTCGTACTTCGTATTTTTTGCTGTATACATTTCGTGACGTTCTGTACCCACATATGCATACATATATATTTATACGTATAGATGTAAGCATGTACGTATACGTGTATATATATATATATATATATATAT
>NC_068997.1:33005373-33008327 GCF_001194135.2 Octopus bimaculoides
TATATATATATATATATATATATATGAAGGCTTCTTTCAGTTTCCGTCTACCAAATCCACTCACAAGGCTTTGGTCGGCCCGAGGCTATAGTAGAAGACACTTGCCCAAGGTGCCACGCAGTGGGACTGAACCCGGAACCATGTGGCTGGTAGGCAAGCTACTTACCACACAGCCACTCGTGCGCCTATGTATTTGTGTATCTGTGTTTGTCTCCCTGTCATGGCTTTAATCTGATGTTGGTGTGTTTACATCCCCGTAACATAGCGGTTCGTCAAAAGAGACTGATAGAATAAGTACTAGGCTTGCAAAGAATAGGTCCTGGGGTCGATGTATTCGACTAAAAGGTGGTGCTCCAGCATGGCCGCAGTCAAATGACAGAAACTAGTACAAGAAAAAATGTCTTACTTTTTTCTATGTATGAATGAGCTACTCCGTGTCGAACACAGGAATGATATTTGATCACTTTATAGAGCGTCTGGGTGTCGGTTTGATGTCTGGGTAGAAGCTCCTTTAACCTTGGCTGGTAATCTACCTAGGAGAAGGAAATCTCCAAACTAAAACCTGAGGTCTTGGAAGTTCCTGGTTTTGCCAATTTTCATGTCACACCGGTGAATGTCTTCTTGGTCCAATAGGCGGGGATAGTGCAGTGCAAGCTACACCCACTGAAAATTATTCATATACACAAGTAATTCCTGTACACCAAATCTTAGTAAAATCATTGAATTGGTTGGCAGAAACTTTGAAATGCACTTGCAATTTACTCTAAAATATCTCAAACAGATTCAGTAAACGGAAAAAAAGGCTTGGGAACATCAGGGGAACAGGTGTAGTTTGGCAGGTTTCCCAGAGTGTCACAGGCTGAACCCGGTCGTCATCCTGCCACTGTGGTCAAACAATCTTCAAGAAGAAGTAAAATTCCTCTGAATTTGGGCTGTTGGAATGTGCGCACACTCTTGATGATAATTTCACGAAGAGGCCAAAAAGGCATACTGAACTTATTGCATGTGAGCTTAAAAAATATTCCCTTGGTATAGTTGCGCTCTCTGAAACTCGTCTCTCTGGTGAGGGTCAAATAAATGGATATACTTACAGACACACTATCTTCTAGAGAGGCCTATCTGAGGGTCAGCGTAGAGAATCTGGCGTTGGGTTTGATCTCAAGAATTCATTAGTATCCTCTATTGCAGAATTTCGAAGTGGTATATCTGACAAAACGTAGATCTCTTACCGTTGTCAGTATTTATGCACCAAAAAGACGGCGAGCTGGCAGAAACGTTAGTACACCGAGCGAAATGCTTAGCGGTATTTCGTCTGTCTTTACGTTCTGAGTTCAAATTCCGTCGAGGTCGACTTTGCCTTTCATCCTTTCGGGGTTGATAAATTAAGTACCAGTTGCGTACTGGGGTCGATGTAATCGACTGGCCCCAGTCCCCCAAATTTCGGGTCTTGTGCCTAGTGTAGAAAAGTATTTATGCATCAACAATGTTTCATTCTGATGAAACTGTAGGACAGTTTTATGACGATCTAGCACAATTATTGAGGAAAGTACCAATTTCTGACAAGCTGGTCATATTGGGAGATTTCAACGGTAGAACGTTTAAATACCTTCATAGTTCCAAATATGGTGTCTGAGTCTCAATGTGGTTTTCGCTCCTCCATTAGATTGTATATTTACTATCAGACAATTTCAGGAAAAGTGCATTGAACACAATCTTGCCCTATAACAGTTGATTTGAGCAAAGCATCGAACAACAGGGAATGTTTTTACTCTGACCAGACTGAAACGAAGATTCTTACTTCACTCATTTGGAAACTCTTATACGTTGACGATTGCGATCTAGTCAGTCATTCTGAAAGTTCTGCAATCTCTTGTATCTGCATTTGACTCAGTTTGTGATGATTTTGGCTTGACCATCAACTTGAAAAAAAAAAAACGGTTGTAATGTATCAACCCGCATGTGGTGCTGTTTGCAACCCCACTAAAATTTTTGTTAAGGGAAAGTTACTTGAGGTTGTTGATTATTTCATCTACCTTGGAAGCTCTGTACAAAATGATGGAAATCTGTACACAGAAATACATCTGCGAATTCAAAGAGCAGCACAAGCATTTGGTGGTTTGGAGTGACGTGTTTGACGCCAACGGCATATAAATAACAACACAAAATTGGCTCCTTATGAATTGTTTGTCTTACCATCCATGTTGTATTCTTCTGAAACATGGGCATGTTATGAAAGACATTTCAAATTGTTGGAACAATTCCACCAAAAATGCCTTCATCGCATTTTAAACATTAAATGGAGTTCTTTTTCTCTAAACACAGATGTCCTTGCGTTTGCAGGCATCACTTCAATTAAAGCAATGATTCTGAAAAACCAAATGAGATAGTGCGGCCACATTGTTCAAATGCTGAATGAACGCACACCCAAACAGCTGTTTTATGGTGAGCTTGCAGAGGGGAAACGCTATCGGTGTAAACCTAAAAAGAGGTTTAAGGATGGCATAAGGACTACCATGAAGTTACTTGGAATAGATCCAGGGGACATAGAAACTTTTGCTTCGGATCGAACTGGGTGGTGGAGTAGAGTGAAAGCGTTTGAAGAGGCCAGGATAACGCGTGCAAGACTCAAGAAAGATTTCAAGAAGGACGTTACGATGGAGAAGGTGAATCACAATGGCCTTTTTGTGTGCACAGTCTGTGACGGACCATGCCTTTCTTTTACTGGGCTCAAATCTTATTTGCAGACCCATGAAAAAAGAACCTCCACCAACTATTTTGCCTATATGTCTGTGCACACCTTTAGGTGTCATGTATGCCATAAGGTCTGCAAATCCAACGGAAGCCTCAAAAGATCAGAATTTAACTGCAGCCATTCTGAGGCACTGCCTTGAAAACTTGTTAGTCGAATGAATCGACCAGAGTACTTTTTTTAAAAGCCTGGTACTTCTTGCGGC
>NC_068997.1:33008523-33011189 GCF_001194135.2 Octopus bimaculoides
TATATATATATATATATATATATATATATATCCATATATTCCATATATGTATGTATGAATATACACAGAGACAGCCGATTGAAAAATATCAGGTATTCTTGCCAAAAATATTCCATAACACTCACAAACCTACTTCTCCCTTCTTTCACAATTGTTCTATCAATTAGTGCTGTATAGAAATAATTGGTAATATAGTGTTATTATGCTACATTGAATTGTGTCTAAGTATATTGATTATTTATCACAGCATACTACATACGTGATTTGGTAAGGTGGAGTACACAATATATTTATACAAATGAGGACGTAGTCTATAGTTCTATGATTCTAGAGAAACACTTGGAAGGAATTTGTCATTGTAGCAATATACAATATATCTTAAATCAATTTGGTTTTAATTTTGTGTTTCAGCTTGGAAGACATCTATCTCGCATACAACATGATTTATGTTTTTCTGTTTAATCAATAGTAGAAGTCTTAATTACTTAAGACTTCTACTATTGATTAAACAGAAATAGGAACTTATTTATATGAATTATGCTGTTATGAGAAGCTATGCACCATCATCATCAACACTATTGTTAGCCATTAGCATCATCGGCAATTTTCTGTTGTTCAATTCCTTCATAGTGCAGACCCATATGCAAAGTCATTCCAGTCACATTATCATATCACTTTTCTTTCTGTTTATCTGCGACTATATTATCCAGTGTCTTATTCTCTTGTTAAAAACGTCGACTTTTAATTTGAGTGAGATCAGGTTATTATTTTTAGTTAGTTGATCTGCATATTTAGATGTTCCATGATCGGTTCATCCGAAGCTGTGAAGCCCATTGCACTTCAAAGTCAGCTGACCGATCGCACGTTTACTTCTTCTATGCCATCTTTGGCAGTATAAGTGTTTTACACCCGACCCATCAGAAACAGCTTAGTAGGTGGCTGAAGCATCCTCTTAGGTATGTCCTTTCACATCCTGGGACAAAAACTAAACATATTGTATAATGAATAGTATGCATGTTAATGTAGACGTGTAAACATAATTTACTGCACACAGAAATCATTACTACACGAAGAAGGTTGCGGAACAGCCGTAACCTTAAGGATGTCAAGTGGTTAAATCAATATTCACGTCTCATACCACCGGACTTTTATGGTTTACACACACACACACACACACATACACACGCACGCACGCACACGCGCGCACACACGCACACACACACACACACACACACACACCGTATTGCGCGGCTTATAAGACTCACCCCAATTTAGATGCATTAGACGCACCCCAATTTAGAAAGTAATAATCAGAATAAAAAAATGTCTAATACCAAGTAATAAATATTTACTCCGTTAGCGAACGCCAGTAAAAGCCTGACTCAGCTTATACATACAGCTATGACTTCGGAGCATTAAATATTATGTTAAATCTATTGGAGTTCTTTGCTTTTATTTTAAAAACACTGTCATTAGATTATTGAGGAAATAAAAGGGAAAAAAAAAAACTATAATTTTATTCATCTTTCAAACCCAGAAAAGTCACTGCTGTCATCTTGAAAACCAGAAAAATCAGTTTTCATTATTCCGACGATCACTTTCAGTGTAGCGCTCTGCATTCACACAATCGGGATCATTAATATCAGACTCTGAAGTAACCTCATAAACATCTTCTGTTCCATCTAAGACATTACTTTAGATTTAAAAGACTTCACAATAGTCTCAGTTTTCACCATTTGGCAAATCTGTGTAATAGATGTTTTTTTTTTTCATTCTTCCATCATGTGGAATTTTCATCCATTTATTCCATTCTTCCCCCATAAATCCTTTGAAGGGCTTGCTAATTGACACATCCAGGTATTGTAGTTGAGGAGTCAGACCTCCAGGAATTACAACAAGTTGTGTTTTTAACGGTGAAACAGTTGCTGGTGGCTGAGTTGCTGCTGTGTGCGCAACTCTATATAGTGAGGGTCTCAGAGTGCATACTGATGCGTCTTTGTCAGTGATCTCAGTATAAACAAAAATGGCTGCTTCAGCTGTTGTTGGGCCACCATATTTGCTTGGCAATATTTGACACTGTAAATAACATAGCATACGGTAAATATGATTATTGGTATCTAGTAGTAAAGTGAAAATACCCAGCAAGTACTAACAATAGTGTAATATACTGGGGGTTTAAAAATCTTATCCCTATAACTAAAACACAAAAAATCTCTCAAATGTCATCATTTCTAAAAAATAAACTTGGCATCAATTCTAAAAATAGCCAAACACCTACTGCTGCTGTCCAAAGGAATAGGTATAAAAGACAGAAAACCAGCCAGTTTGTCACAGTCTGTTACAGTCTGTCAGACGTAGGCCATGATGAATACCACAAGGTATGAAAATACGTATTCGCCTTTATATATTTAATTCTTTATATTGAACACTCAATATTTCATATATTCAATAAGACATTCAATACTTCATTTCATTGTACCATCCATTTTTATATTATATATTATATATTCCATATTCTATATCCCACATTAATTTTACAAGAATATAAATACAACATAAAAAACAGACAGAGTTGGAACTCTTAAATAAAATAATATATTCCTCTATACACGATCATACAAAACCCTTTTTTGTATTTATTTTTACTCACACACACACACACACAC
>NC_068997.1:33011353-33016066 GCF_001194135.2 Octopus bimaculoides
ATATATATATATATATATATATATATATATACACACACACACACACACACACACGTGTGTGGAGGCGCAATGGCCCAGTGGTTAGGGCAGTGGACTCGCGGTCGGAGGATGGCGGTTTCGATTCCCAGACCTGGCGTTGTGTGTGTTTATTGAGCGAAAACACCTAAAGCTGCACGAGACTCCGGCAGGGGGTTGTGGCGACCCGTGTTATCCTCTTTCGCCCCAACTTTCTCACTCTTCCTTCCTTTTTCTACGATGGACTGGACATCCAGTTCATCTGGGAGGAACACAGACGCCATAGAAACCGGCAAACCGGGCCCATGAGCCTGGTTAGGCTTTAAAAGGGCGCATAAATAAATAAATATATATATATTGTAGACGTAACGAAACGCGCAAACTCGCACACACTCACATAAACTTACACTCACATACGCACACACACACTGACACACACATTTTTTGATATTTCTTTTAACTTTTAACGGACTGAGAAGTCGTTAAGCTGGTAATACCAATTTATTTACCAAAACCTTTACCAGAGATGACTTAAGTAAAATTTTAATTCTGTTTTCCTCTTATTTGATGCTGTTGTTATTGTCATTTAACGAAGTATACCCAGAAAAAACGTAGAACAATGTTTCAAATATATAACAAAAACAATACGTTGTTTCGTTTTGATATTACATAATTGGCGGGAAATACAGATAAAACTTTGTCGAGGTGACAAAATGTTCTTTTGTGAAAAGAAACTAGTTTTTGTCAGCTTATTTGTATAACATTCAAATATAGGTTTATGATTCGTTACGTCTACAATTCTGAATGATTTTGAAACTACTCAGAATTGTACAGATTTCACATATTTCTAAATTTTGATTTATTTATTCATTCATTCATCTCACGAAAATTCACTCTAGATTATTTACTCCAGGCATGTGGTGTCACACATTTTTAGTACACCCTCTCTTCCAAATCTACTATATATCCCTCCCCACGCACGCATGTGTGTTTGTGTGTGTGTGTGTGTGTGTGTGTGTGTGTGTGTATCACGTGACCGATCAGATTTTGTTACACATCACTGATCACAATGCGCCTATCCCCGTTTTAGCCTTCAGATGACACCACGCTGCTCACTTGAGGAGCAATCCAATATTATACCCACCCCACTCCACCATTGCTCAAGAACACAACACACCACCCGGTCTGGGAATCAAACCAGGATCCAGCGATCGTGAATACAACAGCCTGACCACTAAACCATGCACCTTCACACACACACACACACACACACACACACACACACACACACACACAAATGTACACTAACAAAGATTTGTGCGTACGTATATATTATTCACATATACATATACATACATATATACATATATATATATATATATATATAAACAAATAGTAAATGAGTATATGCATATATACGTACAGGTATGTGCATACCGACATCCACCTGTATGTATAGGTGCATATCTGGGTACAGGACATTGCAAACAAACGTAGACGAGAACACACGAGCCACATAGAGAACATTCTCCTTCATCAGCCACCCACGTTTTAACACTGGCGTTTCGACGGGCTTGGGCAGGACGCATCGCTAAAACGGCTCGTCCCATGGATCGCAGATTAAATTTGTATACGCAAATTAAATCTAGCCATGGAGGAATGTAGTGGCGGACAAAAAACAAGACAGGAAAACAAACAGAAAAGGCTTTACGGCCAGACGAGAAAAATTATATATATGTATATATATATATATATACTTTATTAATAAAGCTGCAAAGACCATATTTACATACTCACACACACACGCATAGATACAGACGTACATACATATACAAATTATGTAAGAACAGAAAGGTATATTTGATCAAAGTTTCTGTTTCTACAATTGTTTCTGCATGAAGAAATTCCTAAGGAAACCAAACGTTCGAAAGAGCTTACTTTGAGTCGATTCATATATGATGTAGGCCCATGCCTTTCCATCTCATGCTTTCTTTGAATATCATGAAATTATGAAACCAGTGAGATAAAAGCAAGTACTTTTTTTTAAAAATTCAAGTTCATTTATAATTTCTTAAATTTTGAAAATATACAAAATGTAATATGAAAATTTATTAGTATCCCTTTATTCTCTCCATTTTATAAACCTCCTTCTTGATCAGTACCTAGAATTTCAAGCTGACCAATAATTTTGGTGAACTCATCACTTTGTGATTTAACAAAAATCTACTGAGAATCAAAATAGGGTTAATCCATTTTTTTAGTGGAAGCTAAGGCACTAAATATAGTTTCGCTTCATAGTGAACCATACTGATACAAGGTGTCATGGTTGAGTAAAATATGCTTTGGGGGCTGTCGATTTATGTGTTGTAAACTCTGCTATGCTTCATGCATTTCGTTTCGTTTCGAGGTACCAGATTAAAGGTCTACGCAACTTCATTTAATCGAACAACAACAAAACTGTTTTCTTGAAGTGCCTCAGCCTCCTGTCCAAGTGATGTTCGCTACTTACACTCGTACATAAACCAGTGTTAGCGTTCTTGGAATTCAGGAAATAATTGTATTTTTAAACTTCACTCTTCGATTTACTATATTTAGTTTGTAAAACCTGGCTTCGACAGGTCTTCGAAACTAAACAGCGGATTCCACCAATTGGATATTTACCTACATTACAAATAACAGAGACTACAAGGCATCATTTCAGCCACCAACAGCACAAGAATAACAAGCCATGCAGATTATTTTCTCCACGTGTTCATTTGACCCACTAGAAATAACAGCAAATCTACTCTTAAACCATACTCTTCACTCTTGTAAAACAAAGGACACATTAAACTATGTGGTAAACGACTAAATGTTCATGAGTGGAATGCGTTTATTCATAAGTGTCCTCAGTCAAATGAGACCCAATGATTAACTACATCTTTCGACAACACAGATTTTTAATCTTTACCACTTGAAATAGATAAAGCCCACATGAGACTTTGATCACGTGACCCTAAACAAAGACGACAATCAAATCAAATCAGAAGGAAGATAAAATGAAGGCTGTGGAAGTTTTCGTTAATTAACGATAATTAACTTGTGATTCGGTAATGAACCTATAATCAAATAGTTAACTAATTAACTTATTTAACCATATTGAATTAAATCTTTGCACTGATGTGACATCAGCTCTACTTCCACTACTACTACTGATACTACTTCTATTACTACTACTACTACTACTACTACTACTACTACTACTACTACTAATACTACTACTATCACTACTACCACTACTACTACTACCACCACCACCACCATTACTACTACTACTACCACCATCACTACTACTACTACTACTACAACTGTTGTTTCTGTTAATGATGAGGATCAAGATGATGATGAGGGTAATTATTGTTATCATTATTATTATCCTTCTAATGATTATCATATTCATCATTATCATCATCATCATCATCATTATTATTATTATTATTATTATTATTATTATTATTATTATGACAACGACGACGACGACGATGACGACGACGACGACGACGACGACGACGACGACGACGACGACGACGACGACGACGACGACGACGACGACGACGACGACGACGACGATGATGATGATGATGATGATGACTACTTTTGATAGTGTCGAATTTTTAATTAACATCCAAGACTACTTCATTGCCCAAACTGAAACCACCACAATGCCACCACAATGCCATGACACCCATCCAGCATACTGCGTCACTACACGATTACGAACCCACTAAACAGCTTCGGTAGGTAACTCACTTTGCAAGAAATAACCGCTAACTTTCCCTCAGATCATAGTATCCTGTCTTTAAGAACGGAAGAACACATTGAACAATGAAATCCTGATACACTATGCTTTAAAAAACATATGGTCATGACTGATAAGCTTTCAAACATAGATTTTACAATCCTGATAGGAAATTTAAGAACACAATATATTTTAAATGTAAACTGAAAATGTTTACGCTGTGTGCGTGTGTTTGTGTGTGTGTAAGGCAAGTTTTACTTGACGCCTCAGTGAATACACTCAAGAATAACAAGAGACTGACACGATCAAAATGAAAGTGATTGTGGCAAGATGTCCTGTGAGACACATAGACTTGGTAACTTCATTGATGTACTTCTAAAATCTATTCTTAAGTATGTACCGAGCTTCATAAGAGATTACTTGGACTTTTTAAACCATCCATTTCCTGAGCAAAACCTGCATGGACTCTCTACTTGTCTCAGTCGATGTAATACATCTTTACACCTTAATTCAACACGAATACAAAATAAAAGCTATACAATCTCGGCTGGAAAAATTTCCAAATGACATACATGACCGAACTGGAAAAATTGAAAAATAACTTTTTTAATCATCGAAAAATAACTTTTTTAACTTCAACGACAGCATCCAAAGACAAATATCTGCAGTAGGAACGAAGTTATCTCCCGCTTTTGTTCGCTTTATTACATTAACGAACACACCAGACTGAGAGAAATCCAGTCACAATGCTTCGGTCGACCAAGAACTATAGTAAAAGAGACTTGCTCAAGGTGACACGCTGTAGGATTGAGCCCGGAAACATTTCGTTGGGCAACAAGGTTCTACTACACAGTCACACGGCTTCTATATATACATACATACGTGTGTGAGTGTGTGTGTGTGTGTGTGTGTGTGTGTGT
>NC_068997.1:33016076-33017013 GCF_001194135.2 Octopus bimaculoides
TGTGTGTGTGTGTGTGTGTATGTGTGTGTGTGTGTGTATAAATATATATACGAGGTCTGATCAATAAGTATCTGGACCGTTGCCGTAGTAACGAAGCTAAGTTTTACAGTTCCAGCTCTATTCCGCTGTTTACAGCAGTGCTTGATAGAAACGTGTGTAGCGTGTGATCGTCGCATTGACCATGATTGAGAAAGTTGTCCTGGTGACACCTGCTCCGAGGCCTACTCAAAGATTCAGAAAGTGTATGGAGAGGAGCATATGAGCCGCACACGAGTGAATGAGTGGTTCAGACGTTTCCAAGGTGACCAAAAAATGCCGCTATTGACCAACGTTCTGCGAGACTTTCAGCCAGTAAAACTGAGAAAAAGCATCGCAGATATGGGTGCAGCTGTGAAGGGAAATCGTCGAATCACCATTGGTGAGTTATCAGAGGATATGCAGATTAGTTATGGTCCAGTTCAGTTCATTATCACTGAAGATTTAGATAAGAGACGCGTGTCTACCACATTTGTGCCAAAATTGCTTTCAGCAAACCAAAAAGACACTCGGGTTTCAGTAGCACAAGATCTCCTTGATTGTATCGAGAACGATGAAAAGTTTTTGAAAATTTTTGTAGGCCTCTGAACAGGTATCGCCAAGCTTTTGGCAAAATTCGATGCAGATTCTCTGCTCAACATTCTCTGTCATGTTCAATGCGACGATCACATATTACATACCTTCCTTCCAAGCATTGCTGTAAGCAGCGGAAGTGAGCTAGAACGTTAAAACTTAGTGCGTATGCACAGCACAGTTCAACGTCGATCTGTTTCAAGCGGTTTTAGTCTGCGCGCTTCAGCCTCGTTATTATGGCAACAGTCCGGATACTTATTGATCAAACCATGCACACACACACACACACACACACACATATATATACATATATATATATATATATATA